>NC_042285.1:26033186-26295686 GCF_901000725.2 Takifugu rubripes | reverse complement strand
GTGTGTGTGTGTGTGTGTGTGTGTGTGTGTGTGTGTGTTAATAAGGCTGTCAGTCACAGCAGGGTCTCATTAAGAGCGAGGGTGGTGCAGCCTCACCCCTCATCACTGTGGCCTAACACTGTCTGCACACCTACACCGGGAACATCAGGAAACATCTGCACAGCCTCCAGCCACAACACAAACACCCCCAGCGTCACGCGCCGTTGCCCCCTCCAGTGGTGGGGGATCATTATTGGGGGTGAAACGTCTCTCACGCGTGGTGAGAGATCCATATTTTAGATTAATTAGACAGCTTAAGAGGACAACACATGTTCATTGGTGGCTGCTGACCTGGACATGACATGGACCTGGACATGACATGGACCTGGACATGACATGGACCTGGACATGACATGGACCTGGACATGTCAGCTGTGAGTCTGGCCGGGGGCCCCCGCGCTCGTGCACACGTACCAGCGCACGTCAATCTAACGGGAGGCAGTCGAGTCCAGGGAGCGTCTCAGCGGTCCTGCAATCAATCTGAATTGATGCTACCTGTTCATCTTTGACTCCACGGCAGTGCATCCATCACACACTGACACCACCCCTCCCCCCCCCCCCCCCCCCCCCCCCCCCCCCCCCCCCCACATATGCAAAACAGGCTATTGTCATAACCTGAGAAGCCTCCACAAAACTGTGCTGGATGAGGGGGGAGGTCTCTGCCCACGCCACCAATTAAGCCCAGTAACAGCAGCAATAAAACCTGGAAACAGACAGGAAGGAGTTGGGCTTCCAACACACGTTGGGGGGGGTTGATGTCCCCCCCTCCTCATAGTTCTGCCTCGAGAATCGACAGCTTCTATATATGCAGCTTATTCCTGACTTATCTGGCAGCTGACACATAAAAACAACACTTTCTCAAGAGATTCCCTCTCTTCATTTCCTTTTTTGGTTGCAATAACAACAAAAAAAAGTTAGCCTAGCGCGTACGCGAGCGCGGGATTTATTTTAGCACCTGCAATATTCCAAAATCCTCCATAAACCCGTCATGCAGCATTTTAATTTCTCCTCTGCAGTCACGTGACCGCCTGCTGAAGTGATGAAGAAAATCCGGACGTTTTGTCCCTCCTATATTTTCTAAACCCGGACAGACGGGAGACGTGAGGGTAATTAACATTCCTCAAACAATCCCTCTGTAAACAGGTTTCCAGAGCAAACACAGCATTTGTGTGTGTTTGCTCAGCTTGGCCTCATTCAGAGGTGGATTTATTTTAGGAATAAACCACTAAAATTCTCCTTCCGCCCGTTTCCGATGTCATCCCGCTAGCTTTTAACGATATATTTGTTGAGACTGAACCAAGGAGAAACGATGTTCCCGAGCCGGAAGTGTGTGTGACTTCACATCCAGCTGCAGTGAGGGAGCTGTTAATTTCCCCGGGCACACACCCAAACACTAATCAATGTCCCGGGAATACGGCGTTCCCCGACTTCCGTCTTCCTCCTCTCGCTTCAATTTGTACTCATTAGAGATGATCCATTCTCCTTCACTTAGCTCGGATTGGTTCTGTTTCTCCTTTTCACACCTCTGGTACAAACATCTCCTCAAGCCCACTGGAGGGTTCTGACAAGGAAGTACTTACGCTGGCCCCAGCGGCCCGTGCGCGGGTTCAGGTAGTTCGGGTACAGCCCGTTGGGTCTGTCCATCTTAGCTAGCAGCTTCCGGATGTGCATCACCTGCGATTATCAGGAGACACGGAAAAGGGGTTTGCTATTCCCAACAAGCTGCATAACCAGACACCAATGACTCGCTAGCTGTTAGCTGTTAGCATATCTACCTTCTGGTAGTAAGCAGGGTTTCCAGTCAGGTAGGTCAGGTGAACAAACTCCATGTGCAGAGTCCCGAACTCAGCCAGGATGCTGCTTCCAGCCGAGGCCCAACCCCAGTTACGACCAACACCACTGGAGGGGGGGGGGGGGGGGGGGGGGGGGGAGGGGATGGAGACACAGAAGAAGAAGAGAGGTGAGGTGTCAAAACAAAACTGGAGAAAAAGGTGATTTTAAACCAACATCAGACTGCTGCCTGTGGTGTGTTTTTGTGTTTCTGACCCCGTACGAGGCTTCAGTGACCCCCCGCCCACAACTAGAAGCCGGTGGGCGTGAATGACATTTACGTTTAACACGCAGGTGCCCTTTACACAGAATTTACCTGATGACATTTGCACGCCATCGCCAGGTCTCACCTTGGGATGACGAAACGTTTGAAACGACGTTGAGGGCAACGCAAAGTGGCTGGATTCCGTTACCGTGGGGACCGTGAAAGTCATGCACAGAGCCCCGTGTGGGAGGACTGTGCGTGTGTGGGAGATCCAGGGTTACATCAGATCACCGCAGCTTCGAGAACAACAAAAGACGCAGCTGAAATTTGACATTTCGCTGCATCAAAAGCCCAAACTGGGCGAGTTGGAGGGGTCCTAGTTAACGCGGTGGATGTCTCTGTTGCACGTGCACGCTGAATGCGAACGCCAGACTCAGAGAGGGAATCAGAGAGATCCAGTCTCGCTTTAATTCCCTCCCGGATTAAACCAGATTAAAGGCGGCTTCCCTGACCTCTTCAGGTTGACGATGGCCCAGGGGATCCCTGTGGGGGTGTTGAAGGCGGGGAGCAGCTTCTCAGCCAGCTGGACGGCCTTCATCTTGAATACCTGGAGGAAGAAGAGGAGCAAATCAGATTCTACTTTTATGCCCGCTTTAAATAATCTGGAAACCAACGATTCCCCGATCAGGCATAATCTCTGAATGTTTGAGGGGCCGGGAGCGCCGCCGCTGAGGCCGTTCGTCAGTGCTGCGTCTGTAAAAGGCTCCAATCTCACCGTGAAGTGATTCAGAGGAGGTCGAAGGTCGGAGCGAGCAGAGAACCTGATGCTTATCCTGCCTAAAATCCAGCCAGGCCCAAACGAGCGTGTGTTTGAGAGATTACACAGGTTCTCCCTCCCTGTCTGGCAGATTAAAAAAGGCTTTGTTTTTAATCTCAAGGTGCCAACCTGAGCGATAAAAGCAGGTTATTGTGCGGCTGAACTGTCAGAGCGCAGCCTGAAGGATGGAAATGTGAAGGGAGAGGAGCTCCTGGGGGAGAGAACAGCCGGAAATCAGCAGAGCAACAAAGTTAAAGAGGCTGAAAGTGCTGCAGACAAGCGTGATTAGCATCAGCGCCAGCAGAAAGGCTCGATTCTTTACCTTTGAGCTTTTCCTCCGCTCTGAAATACGACTTATTAAAAAAAGAACACGTTGAACCGCGCGCGCTCGTGCCGATCGGGATCGCACGGAAAAATCTTGATCCGAACTGAAAGGAGGCAAACAGTTGGCGCCGTTTCATCAGGAAGCGCCGTTCACCAACAGGAAGCCGCGCGTCACCGGGCGGCAGGAGCGGCTCCGCCGAGACGACGCCGGAATCCAAAGCAGATGCTGATTCATGACAGAAGCTGGCAGAGCTCCTGTCACGGACCGGAGCCATAAAAATCCTGCCGTCTCTGGCAGGTGGAGGGAGGACGAGGCGGCGCCGGGGTTGGTGGACGGATGGGGAGGGTCATTTAAGGAGGCGGAGCTGGACCCCTCGGTACGGACCGCGCTATGACATCATCCTGGGCAGCAGTAGCGGGTGAACCTGGCCGACGTGCACTGGTCTCGCGCAGATAAGCGGTTAACGGGTCACGTGCACTAAAGGCCGGGGGTGTTGCCGGGTCTGAACCGTGTTAAAGAGAGTGGCGTTGCTCCGTCACAGGTTCTCGAGGAGACGGGCGGAGCTGTGATCCACAAACCCACAGATCGGCCACAGATTGTGTTATTACACGTGGGGGTTTGTGACGTGTGACAGACTCAAGCCGCTAAATTCACCCAACACTAGAAAAGGGAGGATTTAACTCCACTCTGAGAGGCGTCAGCAACGGAAAACGCTCAATGGCGCCTTCCTCCAAATAGAGCATAAAGTATCGTTAGGCGTCCTCGGTAAATTTCCCTCTGCTAAATGAACAATTTCTTACAAAATACTCTAAAATAAACACTATTAAATAAAGCAAGACTAATCTTAAGTGCTCATTACTCAGTAAACTCAGCATTTTACACTATAATGGAAAATATTGTGAATGTGAGATTCTGCCCGCCACCCCCCCCCCACACACACACACACACACTGTTGACATGTAATGGAGGCTGCTAAAGGGATTAAGGAGCAGACTGTGAAATGTGCTGAATGAGTCTGCTCGGTAAGAACGGCCCTGAAGGCGAGGAGAGAAACGGGATTAAGTCACCCGTAATGTGTTCCCGTTACTGGGTGTCGTTTCTGTGCTTCCACGCGCCACAAAGGCGAGCTGCCACAGCGAGAGTCATCAAATTAGCATTACGTCTGCTGCATGCGCTGTGTTCTGAAAGGAGCCCGCCGCCGTGCGCGTCTGGCTGCTACGGGCCCACCTGATGGGCCCTCAACGCTACATTCAGCATTAATCTTCACCACTATCGTTGCTTATTTGTTATAATTATCCCCCGGAGGACAGATGAAAATAGAACAGCTGCCTGAAAGCCTTATAAAAATGTGGAACACGCACAAAAAAGGAGAGGAGAACATCTGCACTGGTTCTCAGTCCTGTTGGCACGGCAGCAGCTCGTTACCGGGCGCATCTTCAGGAGGAGGCAACAGGAAGATAAACGACCTGCTGGAAAACAACCGGCTGATCTCTTACTGGCAACGGCGTCGGCGTGAGCTGGTGGCCCCGCTCAGTTCAGCCAGAAAACCGTCTCTGAGCCATCGATTCATCTTTTCTGCCTCGTGACACGAGATGCTCAGGCAGCAGAGCCCACAAACAGAACCAGGGGAAAACGGAACCAGCGCCGACGCTACAGGCGATCCGGTTACGCCAGGCGGAGAGAGGCGACCAGAAGAGGGAAGAGCAGAGCGACAGGGAAACGCAGCTGAAGGAGGAGGGAAAACTAACTAACTAACACGATCCATCACTGCTGGACTATCTAAAGGCTCCTGGTCCTCTTGAAAACGGATCAGAAACATCCCATGCGACGCAAAAGCGCCGTTTCTGCCGTCATTCTCAGCAGCTGCCACAATCGCGGTTCTGTCCTCAGGATAAAATCACAGAGCTGCTAATAAGCAGTGAAAGCATGACCCATCACCTCCAGATCAGCCCAGCTCCTGTCATTATATTCACACCATTACAGCCAGGCTCCCCGGGGGAGGGGACCAGTAGCAACCATTTAGGCAGGCAAATGAGGGGTCGTGCCTTGCTCAAGGGCACGTCCAACAAGAGTGAGGAATGAGTCCGATTTGCTCTTCTCCCCCTCGGCCATTCATCACGCTCGCTCTCCACTCCTATCTCTTCATCTGTGACCATCACCTTCACACGCTGTCCTCCCCCGTCACAGGTGCCCTCCCCCGTCAACCCATCCACGCTCCACATCACCCACCCCCCCCCCCCCAGCTAGATCTACCAACAGATCTACCCGACTCCTGCTTCTCTAGGATAATCCACAGTTTGCTGCAGAAGGACATCAAATATTAAACGTCGTTATTCTCCAGCTCTACAGTAACAGCCGAGCGAACGTGGCGCTGCGATGCGTTCGCTCCCGGTGGGAAAAACCGCTCGGCTCGGAATGAAGACCAGAGTAAACAGAACGGACAGAGAAAAAGTGTAAAGGCCAAGCAAAGGGGTATTACCGGACTCTCTAAAAGACAACAACCAAAACCTGCCTACTGGTGTAAAGCCAGAAGAACAGATAAACATGGATGAGGAGCCTTCTTTCCGTTCAGCGCTCCCTTTTCCCACGTGCGACTGCCATTCCGGAGCACTTACTTCCTGTCCGGAGAGGGTAGTAGGCGGCCAGCAGTCCTCCGATAAAACGGATGTTGACCTCGAACACGGACACCTCAGCGTTCTGGAGAAAACAGACAAAAGCAGCATTATTTATGTTTGTCAAGGACACCCGGGCTCTCTTCTTCATCATCATTCTTCATCAATATCCAGCAGATGAGAACAGGAAGAGCGACGTCGGAATAAGACAAAGTAGAAATGAGGTTCTTTGACAAAATGCTGATCAGATCTATTGAGGCTTAAATGAAACAAACGATGCAACGTTTATGTAAAATATGTGCTGGGACCATAAACAAGCTGGCAGGTGTGTTAAAAAAAAATACCCCAACTGGTCATGATTTATTCATGGAGCAGTGGCTTTACACCTCCACACACACCTGCAACACACAACACGACCCTGCTCGGGAGTTGTTCATGAAGGGAATTAACCACTGCGTGGCAACGCTGGCAGGACGCCGTCAGAGTTTTAGAAAACTCCTCCCTCTCCCCTCCAGCTGCTGCAGCAGCAGAACACCGAGCGAGTGTCTCAGAGAAGCCGAAGAGCAGGAGTTTCTCATCGGATCTTCAGATCTCCGGTCACCACTCAGGGTCGGGGGCCCCCACAGCAGCGGTTCTGTGGCTCCCACACACCCAGTCAGGTCTCTTCACCTCTTCCTGTGTGCATCACACTCCTCTCTGCACCATTCAGCCTCTGCCACTGGCTCCTGCACTAATAAATGATTAAATAGCTGCCAAGTTCGGGGGGGGGGGGTGAGCCAGGCAGTGAGTCACCGCTGGAGGAGCCCCGCGCTCACCCCCCCGATGATGGATGTGCCAGCCCGAGGCGGCGGGAGCCAACGCTTTAATGGACTTAGTTAAACGACGCGCCGATGTCTCCGATTAATTGAAACTCTGATCAGAGGTATTGATGGAAAAGTGGAATGTTAATGGCTAATACTGTTAATGCCGGGCTGGATTTAATCATTAATGACAGTCAAATATTTCACTCTACCTGACAGCCACTATTGTAAAGCTGCAAAGGCCCGTTCAGGCCCCCGTTAGGCCCCCGTTAGACGGTTCCACACTTTGGTGTTTGGATAAGGAAGTGTGGCCTTTCAGCGTGATGATTAATGTGCTGCCTTGACCAGCAGAGACAGTTCTCCTTGACCTCCGCTCACTCCACTGTTTTCAGAAACTCCATTAAGTTGCTTTACAGCACAGGCGAAGCTCCTCTGCACCCCCAACTTTCTCTCCCTCCTTGTCTGATTTGAGGGACCGGCTCTTTCCATCCTGCTGTCCAGCACGTTCCCGTCATTTGTTCCTCGCCCAGCTGTGACTCGACGATGCAGGAACATTCACACTAATTAAGGGAACGACTCCAGAGCTCACGGAGAGGGTGAAAGATGTGCACATTAGGTGGAGTCGGTACTGCGAGGTGGAAAATACTGGATGGAAGCGTGAAACTGGGCCCTTTGCAACACTCTGCCCTCCCCACCATCTTAAAGGACCGAGGATTTAGCCGTGTCTGCAAAGGCCAAAGCTGAAACTCGGACTCTCCCGGGACCGTTGGGGAACTCTGCAGCAGCCGGCAGCTATTTCCTCTCATTTGCCTAATGCATGCAGGTGTGAGAGCAGCAAGCAGGTTGTTCAGGAAAACACGGCCGACAGCGTCTCACCGCTGGGGCCCCGAGCTCCAGGCTTCTTCCCTTATCGTCATCCAGCTTTTGGGGTATTTTTACACCAGTAAATGCTGCAAATCCATATTCTGGATATCACGATTACAAAAAAAAAATCATCTCCTTTGACGAGGCTTTATCTTTAATTTACTTTTCTTTTAATACTACACTCAGCTGTCGTTCATCGGACCGATTCCAAAGAAACACGACGAGTCCAGCCCCTATAATTAAACCCAGGTGGATATTTTTAAAGTTTCGACGCCCGTATCCAGATATATGAAAGATATGCTGGTAGAAAAACAGCATCGCGGGTCAACCATCAGCACAACTCTTCAGGTGCAAGTCTAATTTTATCCTGAAGAGGATGCGTAGATGCAGTAGGAAACACGGCATACGTTTAATAACGTTCCATACGTTTGTTTTCCTCTTCTGGTTCTCCATCCTTCATTAAACCAAGCCCCCCTCCTGTTCTCCACCATTCCCGCCTTTATAACCCCTCCGATGTTTGGCCAGTGATTCAGAGGTTAATTAGCCCTCCGAGTGTCAGACTGTTAAGGTTCCCTCTGACCTCCTGCTAGTTGCCCTCTGATTGTCTCAGTGTGTGGGGACTAACAAGCTCGCGTCGGGCATTTCAACGCGCGGAAAAGTGAGGGAAAAAGGTGCAGCCGGAATAATGATTCAGAGGGAGAAGAGCAGAAGGGTCGACGGATCTGAGGAGAGAAAAGGTGGTGACAGCTGAGACTTTATGGAAAAAGGGAGATAAGAGAGATCAAAAGATAGAGGTATGCAAGTATCCTTTAGCAGGTGAGATGTGGGGGTGGATTGATGAAAGAAAAGGTATAAATAAAGGACAAACCATTGAGAGAGACAGAAGAAAAGATAATTAAAGAGCAGCGAGAGGGCAGGGAACAGAATGGAAAATGATTCAGGCTTAAATGAGGGGAAAAAGACTGAAGGCAAGACTGTGATGTGAAAGGAGAGGCCTGCCACTTCTGAGTTATATCAAACAAAAACTGATGCGGACGGAGTCATAGGGAAAATGGAAATAAAAACTACACTACAGGCGACTGTCAAATGCAGTAATGAAGGGTACGAGAGCCCGATTCCAGAGAACAAGAGACAATAGAACACAGAAAACATATCAGCTGAAAAAGAGGTGGCTAACAGGGAAACTGGAGGAGAGGAGGCAGTTAATGATAAATGAAAAGAACTGCACTTCTGATGGAAAATGGAGGAAGTGAGCGCGCAGGTAATAGTGGCTGAAGAATGGTTTTGTATTCTGAGATGATCAAATCATACTTGAGCTGAAAGCAGGCGGTGGAGGATGATACCGAGCCTGGAGACAGCGGCTCCGCCACTTAGATTAAACAATGAATTCTCTGGGTTGGGTTTTTCTGAGCACAGAAGGTTAGAACGCACCACACCAAAGTCCAGGTTCTGTTCAATCCACTCCTGGCCGTCCCTGAACTCCTCGTGCAGACCCATGATGTAGAGGGTGTCCAGTGCATCCACGATGGTGGCCCCTAGTTGGGAATTACCTGCAAAACAAAGACCAAGGATTCTGAATGAACAAGTGATAATGGACCACCTGTGAGCTACACGCGAGGACGCAAAAGCTCTTCTTCTTCTGTGGTTTTTGCTCTCCTCCTGTCCACGCTGGTGCGTTCACATGCATCGGTAATTCACAGAAGCCGACTTCTCTGTGTTCTGCTCACGGCTGCCGCTGCTGTCTGAGCCCCGACAGAACCCTGATGTCCTCCCGAGTCACTCACCCAGGCTGCAGCGTGCACGTGCACGGATCGCTGCGACCTGCTGCAACATTTATGGGGTCCGGCTTGATGTGCAGCCTGTTGTGACGCTGTTGTCAGACTGTCCTCCCCCTTTGAGGGGGGGGGGGTGACCACGACATTCACGCCCCACGGCTGCTGATGAACTGCAGGTGCTCAACACGCAGCCACAACCTCGTCAGAGCTCCTCATTACGCAACCTTCCCCACAACTCCTTGAGTTTGCTCCACCTTTATTGGGGTGCAAATGTGGAACATGTTTGCCTTGCTCTCCCTCTCTCTTAAGGAATGAGCTGTTCATCTCGTAACGTAGCTCAGCAGTGAGGAGGAACGAAGAGGTAAAACTGATCCTAATGACACCGATTAGTGACACAGGTGACGTTCTGCACCAGCGCCTCTGCAGGATGTCCCGACAGCGGGAGCAGCCTCATTTAAACGACTGGTTCATGCATCGGCGACGGCGGCGGACGCGGCCCTTTAAATCCTCTCATCTCGTATCGACTGCGCTGCACGCCCCTGGAATTCTTGAGCCTCCTCCTTATCTCCGAGTCCGTTCAAAAAGAAGAGGGCATCTGGCATCACGCAGGAGCTGCAGCGTTATTATCACTCTAAACAGGAAGTGCTAAATCACTCGAAAAATACACTCCAGTCAGGCAGGCACGGCTGATAGCGAGGCGCTCCGGCTGCGTGCCGGATCTTGACAGATTGGCCCCTATTGTTGGTAGAGCAGAGCCCCTCTGCTGCGCTACGCCCTCCCTGACCCCCTCCCTTCACCTACAGGTATGCCAGAGGCAGTCATGGCAATGCCACACCGGGGAGGCCAAGATGAAGTCTGCTAAAGTTCTCCTTCGGTGCCGTTATGGCTAACAGAGCAGGAGGCAGCCTCCCTGCATAATCACAATACTCAACATTTAAGCCCCTTATACATGTGTCGTTGGAGACAGGCCAGTTAGTTGGGAGGTGTAAACACGGATTTAAGTTGTTCCAGCACAATCAGGGTGGCAACATCCTTAAATCAATAGCCTCTCCGTCAGGATAATCCAGCATTAGCAACATGCTGAGAAATCTGCCCCTGCTGATAATCTGCCCACCTTTGATTGTTTTACTGCCATTATTATGGCCACAACAATACTCCACCTTCCTCCATTCATCCAAAAGCTTCTCTTTCAGTGCCAACTTCATCCTCCGAGGCCACCGAAGGGCGGATGCTGCCAGGCAGCGCTTATCTGAGACAACCTGGTTTAACCTGTTCTGGTTCCTCACCACCACCTCAGTCAGATTAAAGATGCGTGTCCAACTTTATGTTCTGAGTTCACCGACAACACGCTCCCCTCAGTCACTGGCACAGATTCACAGGGACAGAAACGCGTCGGCGTCTTTCATTTTCCATCCCATTCGCCCTCTTGGCTTCTTCCGAGTGGCCTCCCCACCACAAATAAATTCGAATGGCTTTAAATTTGCTGTTGTCTTATTCACATTTTCAACAAATATCTTTTTAGTGTTCCACCGTTCGAATGAAAATAGGCGACGTGTGATGTTCTGGGATTTTTTTTTTTTGTGAATCTCCCCCCCGAAAGAATCCTCGTTTCTGCACATTTCTGAGAAATCTTTCCTATTCGTGCAGACAAATTTAGCACCGGCAGCTGTACTAAAAGTTTAATCTGAAAGAGGGGAGCAAGGGAGGATGGAGACAAGTTCTGAAGGAACTCTGACATCTTGTTGGGAGAATTCAATTCTCCCCTCGATTGTACTTTGAGCTGCGAATGTGCCCGGCGAACGGCTCGGCCAGGGAGCTGGAAACAGCGCATAGCTGGAGATATTACCACTAAAGGGGCACAATAACCTGGTGGAGGCAAACACAGGCATCAGAACTGGATTTTCAGAAAGAGAAACCATCATTAGCGGAGCAAATGGAAGCTTTTAGCTAAACACACATCCTGAGGTGCATATTAATCAGCTCCCCAGCTACCTGAACCTTGCTAAATGTTGCCTGGGGATTCAGTCAGGTAAATATTACGCTGGTTGCTGCCTGATGATATATCCAGTTATCTCTGTATCCGCAGTGTTGCAAAAAAAAAGAGCGAGTGGCTGATATCTAAGTCCATATTTAGCATCGCCCCCAAATTTGATAAACACGATTATGAACCGCGCCGTCTGCAGCAACAACAAGGCAGCAGCAGTCGCACGGTTGAGCGAACCAAGCAGACCTCGCACATCCCAGGCGAGATCAAATCCACACCGTGTCTTCAATAAGGTCACACAGCCACCAACACGACCCAATGAGGAGAAACAGCCCGCGACCCGACAACAAAACAGCCTGGAAACACCTCACAGGGCTGAAATCATCACACCGCTGACCAAGATGTTAAACGCCATTAAAACAGAAGCAAAATGAACCTTTGTGTCCAAGGCTGGAAGATTTGGCTCCAGCTGTCCACGAAGCTCAGCCTCATCTGCTGACAGCGTAAATAACAACAGCATGAACAACCTCTTTTCCTCCGGCCTTGAACCTCTCATTTCAAGTTAGAGTTTTCTGATTTTAATGACTTGTTTGGTTACAGAAGACAGTGTCAAAAGGTTTAAAGCTTTTCTAGTAATTAAAAGAACTTTAAAAATTCTGCACAGGAAGCCTGCGTAAAGAGATAGAAAATTATTGAACTGTAGGTATTTACTAGCTTGCTTTGCAGTCTAATATAATTACATTTCACAGTTATTTAAATTAACACATGACTGAAGTGTTTGCAGTGCTGATAAAAGCATGTTTGTACAAGCAAACATGAAGAATGGAGCGATGCCTGAAAGGAGGATTGTGGCATTGTGTTGATTCTGGGGAACAAAGCTCTAATTTACTCCATTTTTTGTGCTGCCGTTACAGCAAACGCAGCATAAATGCTGATGTGGAGCGAGCGTTCACCTCTCCAGCCTTCTGAGATGACACCCTGCCAAATTCTGTTGAAATGACGGAATAAAAACGGAATCGTCTGGATGAAAAACACTCCCAGCGCGATTAGATGAAGCACTTGAGTTTGTTGTTCGGGATCAAAATTCTCCCACAACAACATTTGCATTTCAAGCCGTGGCGGCATTATCATACACGGCAGCCGTGCACGGGAAAACGTGCAGAACGCAAATCACACATGAGAGGTTGGATTGAAATGACCTCTTTGCGGGGGAAAGAAAATAATCACTGCCAAGGACACGGCTGGTTAAAGCGGGAATTATGCACGGAGGCTGGGAAATATCCCGAGTACAGCTGTCAAACACGCCGCCCAGCCTTCACGTTCACAGAGTGACGAGCCCGAGCGCTGCGGCGCGCACGTGACCGGCGTCGCAAACACGAGGAATCGGTGTGTGTTTGCTGCGACGATTTAATTAAGAGCACCTCGCAGCGCCTGCAAAAAAGAAAAAAAAAAGGGTCGACTCGGCTGCGCAGCGCCGAGAAATTCACAGCGTTTGTGCTTGGATCTCATTTCATCTTCCATTTCAGGGCCGCCGTTGTCAGTAACATAATGCCACTGTTTGAAAACACTCAGAATCAGATAACCTCGCCCTCCACGCAGGAATCTGAGTGTGTGTGTGTGTGTGTGTGTGTGATTAGCTGTGCCAGTGGCGGTGAGCGACTTGTTTGGCCTACCGAAGATATTTGTGGAATGTCCTTTCTTGGCGAGGGGCTTCAGCTCGTTGTGACCCCAGCCGTACTGTCTGTAGCTGTCCCAGGCGTGCTTCATCATCTGAAAGAGAAGAGAGCAACATGGCGCGTCAGCGTGCGCGCGTGTGCGTGTGAACTCTCGCTACCAAAGATGAAAGCACAGGTGTGGAATACGAATGCACACATGCAACAAAATGGAGACACGGCAAAACCGGCCGCTCATTTCCACCAAGCTGGAATCAATATCTGCAGACACAGAACAATTAGGCAATCAATTAATCACTCAACCTTCTGCCTCACATTTCACACGCGTTATTATATAGGACGAAACATCGATTAACCTCCGAATTGAAACCTTTTAACACAGACTGGCGGGATTTCAGCGCCGTCGCCGCCGTTTTTCCTCTCTGAAAAACAGCGTTTTCACGCGTGACCTTCGGAGTGAGGCTGAAAGGGAACAAAGCAGATGAAGACAAAGATCAGGAGGTGGCGAGATGGGTCCAGACATGGAGTCTGAGGCTGAGCAGAGCTGCAGCCGTGCGCAGACTGATGACACAGCTGAAAGGGAGAAAAATGCCAACTCTCCCTTTCGGCGTGAAACCGGTGTCATCCTGCACGGCTGGTTCTCGAGAGGCATCATCCACTTCAGAAGAAGACATTTCCTGACTGTGTGGCTGCCGTCACTGACACCGTCTGACACCCTGTGATAGCTGAATAGTCCCGCTACGCCTGGCAGCTTTCTTATCCGTCCATCTGCCAGGCTGCGTCGCACGTCTTGTGTTTTTGTCACGTGCACGATGACCGAATTGATAACAAAACTATGCCACGCTAGACAAAATCACTCTAAAATGCACCGTTATTCGGATTAAATCACCACTTTCACTGCTCTTGTGCCCTGCTTGACCTGAAAATAGATCCCTGACATTATGCGTCTGTCAGACTGACGTTATTTATGTCATTTAATAATAATGACGCGCTGTGCTGACAAGAGAAACACACGAGAAACCATCCTCGCGCTAACCCACATCAGCTGCTGGAGGAAGTAGATGATGTCACCAACAACAACGGTCCCTGTTGTCGACCGTGGTGATGTCCCCGACTGGTGATGTCCCAGTTTTGAGAGTTTAGTTATGACAGCACGGACAAGATGAGCGCAGTCTGAAGACTAAATCATAGTCTGCGCTTTTCCTGTCCTGCCTCCTCAGAAAGAGCCGACAGCTAAGCTAAAAGGGGACCAGGAGTTCCTCCCTGTTCTCTCCGTGTTCCATCCCAAGACCAGACTGAGGGAATATTTATTAAATTAACGCAGGCTGTCGCACGGAGGCACCAATGCTATGCTGGCTGTGACCTGGGGGGAGGGTTGATTCGCCATCAGCTCGACCTACACGCCAAGGACGGGCACAACGGAGCGAGAGGATCGACGGCATTGTCAAGCTGCTTTTTTAAAGGACCTCGGAATACAGACTGGAAATGAATGTGCAGGAGTCTGTGATTGAGAGCTTTCCCTCTGCATCACAGCATCTCCGGAGCAATAAGGGACGAGCCTGGCGCCTCGAGAACCCTCTAACAAGAGGGAAATGGCCGCAGAGGTGGCGCAGAAGTCCAAATCACTGATGGAATCTAGGATACAAACAGGAGCCACAACTTGTGAAGTTGGGAAAGCCGATATCTGCCGACATCTGGGATCTGGGACGAGCCGAAATCTGTTCTGCAGGCTGAAGTCAATCCATTCCAATTAAGGCTGCAACAGCAAAATGCCCAATTTCATGCTTTCAAATCTGGGCCCAAGTACTCTTCTCGCTCTGGGCTCAGTTTTAAGTTACCGAGCTGAAAAGGAGATTTTATCTAATAATAATAATAATAATAATAATAATAAAATGACCTCAATCCATTTCCTATTTGACTAAAAAGCTTGTGACAAAGCTACCACCCCTGGTTTATCTAAAACTAGACTGAAAGGAGGCCAAAACAGTGATATCGACGTTATTACCTTTACCCGAGAAGAGCGTCACCAGAGACGCAACTTCTCGTTACCATGGTGACCCTGCCTCCCTCTGCAGTATTTCTTGACTGTAAATTTATTAAGAATGCCACATTTGATGCTTGGGCTTGCTCTGAATGAACTGGCAGCACGGAGGCGGCAGCGTGTTATTAAAGTCGGTCCCCGGGAGATTAAAAATTGCTCTTGCCTCCCCTCTTTTCCTCCATCAGCTGATGAAGTGGAAGCCGAGCGGAAAGTAAAGGTGCCGCGTTTGAAGAGAAAGGCTGCAGCCCTGCAGCGTTTGATGAATTTACGGCCGGACAGAGCGAGGGAATACATTTACTGCCCGTTTGCACCCAGGATGGATGCTTCATGTCAAACATGGTACAGACGGCCCGACCAGATCCTTTAGTCTAATCATTACTGCTGCTCAGAGTTTATTAGGTTACTTTTTAAAACATCCACATGAATTTAATCGGTGCATCAGAAGCGGTGACCTTGAACGGGGAGTGAAGGGCAGCTGCACGGGCCGGCGTTCTAGCACGCGCTCTCCAGACGTGCTCCCATCTCTCCCGCTGCCTCCCTCTCAAGGCAGTGAAAGATTAATGCGAGTCAGCGGCTGAGGCGAAGGCCATCGCTTCGCCCGAGAGACGGAAAACAAAAACCAGCTGGACTCCAGCGAGAGGGGAAAAGAAACAAGCTTTTGGACATCTGGGGAGCTGGATGGTGGAGCTCCTCGCTGCTGTGAGTGACCTCCAGAGTCACTTTGACTGATTTAAAACACTGCCTGCCCTCATCTTTCTCATCTCCATCCAATCCGCCCCGTGGAGCCTCCCTATCTGGCTTATCGGAGTCTTTCAGACGGCGAGGGCTGTGGAGCGAGCGCTACTTTGGCTGTAAATACATTCGTGGTGCTTATGTGCAGGGAGGCAATAACTCCTCGCTCAAATCAAGGCAGAGCTTTTCCAAATCAAATGGGCCTCGGTGAAAGTTTCACCTGCAGTGACGCCTTGAAGACGGAAACTCACAGTTGGCAGAAACCCCCTGTTGGATCTGAGTGAAGGATACAGTTGCAGATGTGCAAAATGGACGCTGCCAAAAGTGTCTCATCGCGTGTGATTGTGATTTCTCTCCGGAGTCACAAGGAGGTGCAGCCGTTTCCTGCTGCAGCGCACATCACTGCTACTGTAGCCCTCTCATTTAGGAGTGTATGGCATTCTCTCTGAATGGCAATTATGAGGAGAACAAAAGAGGCATTTAGGGGAAAAGGCGATTCTGGAGAGAATGGGACAGCTCCCCGGCACAGACAGCGTTCTAAGTCCAAGTGCTGTTTCAGGAGAAACGATATGAGGTAATTATGCAGGAGAAGAGGAGCGGAGACGGAGTTTACGGAGAGTGGGAGCAGATAACGCCATCTGCATTCTGCACAGACGCTCTCTGTCTGGCTCAATAAAAGCTGGCCCTGCAAAAACATCAGAGGAAAAAAAGAAAGGGAGAGGTAGAATCAGGAAACTCTTTCCCCCTGAAACAAACGGCAGGATTTTCACTTCAGCAACCTCCAATCTTAGGGTTGAAGCCCAAAGCGAGATTATTCCTGAAACGGGAGCCTGGCTTTCATCCCCGTCAGGGGCTTCATGCGCCAACGGCTGCTGAACTGTTCCAGACGCAGCATTTGACTTTTAGCGCGCGGTTGTAGGAGATTGGAGACCGGGTGAAAAGGTGCGAAGACCTTTCTGGAGCGTTTCCACGGCAACAGATGACTGTACGCGACAGCCCCCGACCTGACCGGGCCGGTGAAAATGAGGTGAACAAGACACCTCTGGGTCGCACCAAACACACAAGCGGCGCCAGTCGGCTCAGGTTTCCAGGTGGACTCGATAGAAACGTGCGCCATTTCGAGGCGGAGGAGAACCATCCCTCAACACCGACTTACCTCTCTTATTTTGTCACGCTTCTCTTTGACGTCAGGCTCTAGAGGCTCGCCATCGCTGACACCCACCACTTTGGGCATGGGGACAGGCGGTAAGGGTTTGGGCCCCGAGTCCTTCTTTTTCAGGTCCTCCACGACCTTGTTCTTCTCCGTCTGAATCTCGGCCTGCAGCTCCTCTCGTGACTTTCTCAGCTTCTCCTTCGCCTCCTGCAGCGCTCGCTCGTGGTCCGCTCGGATCTTGTCCCGCAAGCTCTCCTCCTCCTCCCTGCCAGGGGGTAAGAAACCGAAATCAGCCAAGTTTGTGATCTAATTAAGTCCTCACGTGGCCCTCCATTAATTTCTAAGTGCTAGTTTTCCTTGGGTTATTTAACAAAGTGTGACCCGAAGAATTACGGAAATGTTTGGCTGCGTAAAGAGCACAGATGGGTTTCTTTTTAAACTAATTAAAGTTCAACTCTGCCAACACGCACCAAAAGCTCTGGGGAGCGCGTGTACACGAGGGGACGTGCACGTGTCTGCAACCTAAATAGCACATCTCCTCAATTTTGCCTTGAGGTCGCCAGGTTTTATTTAATGAAGGAATATAACGCGTTGGGAAACCTTCAGAATACAAGCAGGGTTCGATTCCATCAACCCACTGGGGGTAAATTAAGGTGGAGCAAACAGCCCCACGCTGATCATGTGACGTCCTTCCCCAGGTTATCTACAGGGTCCAGGATGCTGTGGCCGCAGCTCCCACTGTTCCCAGATCAGATCAGGGAACACGACCATGAGACACGGCTCGTCTGATCGGCGGCGACACGAGAACGACGAACGGGACAAACAGGAAACACGTGCTGCTGATTATCCTCCGCACAACCGTGAAACCGTTTAACCCCGCGGCGAGGAGCCCACGGAACACGTTCCGAGTTGTGCAACATCACCTGGGAAACCACCGGCATTGGATTCAGGACACAGCCTGAAGGAAACCGAAGGAAAACATGCAAATACGCGACTGCAATCACTGCCAACGTAAGAGCGAGCACCGTGAGAAGGTTAGAGGAACGCTCATTATACCAACCGCCAGTTTAATGTACGCCACGCCTCTCGGATCGAGCTCGACGCCGGCTGGTCCTCGCTCCTTCAGGGTGCCTTTAAAATCCCAAGTGACTGACCTCCACGGCTGAGAAGTCCTGACATTGCCAATCCACTCCCATGAGCCACAAAGGTCGCACGTACCCTGAACATCTGAGCGCGGCGGAGAAACGCGATGTGCCGCTGCTAATTGATGCCATTAATATTCATAAATGAATTAAAATGCATCAAGAAGAGCGAGAACTCTTCAACTGTTCCGAAAAGCTAAAGTCCACTTTAGCATTTTGTTGACAAGGAGAAGCTAAATGAGCTCATTTGGTGACCTGCTGTCCCATCCGGACATCTGAGAGGAGCAGCAGTCGTCCAGCTACCTGATGGGATATCTGAGAGATGGAAGTAGCTGAAACCATGGAAACACGCGGCTCTGAAGAGAGCCGTATAGGCAAGGTGCCACGTAACCAGGGGAACACACACTCTCACACACACCCAGTCACTTATGCAGGGAAAGAGGAGCACTGGTAGTTCAGTCACAGAGCAAAGATGCCACTTGCAAGACTCAACAATTCTGAATCTGAGCATATAAAAAACCCCCCAAAACTTGTGGAGTTCCCCAAGGGTCCGTCCTTGGCCTCTTTAATTTAAAATCTCTGGCTCAGCTTATTCCTCCCATCATAATCAGGGGCCGGGGACACGCAGCGCTGTACATCAGACCTGAGCTTTAACAACCACATGAGCACAATAACAAGATCAGCTTCCTACCGGGAACAAGACTCAGGAGAACTTTGTTCATTTGAGGTGTTTTGCGGGATTATCGTAACGTACAGGCCGCTGCTGCTCACCCCCACAGAGGTCGGGACACATCACAACTGCGCTCAAGTCTCTGCACTGGCTGACTATCAAAGAACCAACATCAAAGACTCACTGCTCGCCGAGACAGCGCCGACTGATCTTGGGTCTAACTACATTTCAGATTTAGCGCTACGATACGAAGCATCCAGAGTCCTCAGGTCCTCGGGAGGTTGTTTACTCAGGAGCAACAAACAAACAAGGTGAAGCAGCTTTTATTTACCCCTCACCCGTGGGACCGACCGAACACACGAGGACCGTCGTCGCGCTCAATCATTTTCGTATCCGACCGAAAAATACCATCGCTCACGTTTCAAAAGATGATATGTTTGAATTCCCGGAGAAACGCAGAGGTTTTGATCTCCCGTTCTGAGCCTAATCCCAGCACCTGGTCGCCGTTAAGGTGATATCGAGGAGGCGTTCCTCTTGTTTTCTGCCGTCCAAGGTGGATAAACCGTAACCGGGGGACGGGGAGCCATGCTGGAGGTTGGTAGGTCAGCAGTGATGTCGGTTACGGGCAGACGCGGCTCCCAGGGTCCCCATCAACGTGATCCACGAGACAGCCTCCGTGCCCCGCTTTCTCTCCGTGACCTATTTGCCGTCTGCGTGCGTCTCCCGGGCGGGCCGCCGCTCCCTCCTCGATTATTCTTTTCTTCTCCGCCGTAACATCTTCTTCGCGGGGCTTTTAACCTTATTGTGTCAAACGCACACGCTCCTGTTAAATATATTCACCTGCATCGCCCGTGAGCTCGTCTTCCGCTCCCATCGCTCTCACGCAGATATTCCGGGGGTGGGGGTGATGAACACCTGAGCCTGGAGTTCCGGCCCTTCTGACCTACATCAGGCCTGGCTGGCTGACCTCTTGGCTGACCTCTTGGCCCCCCTCCAGGGGCAGCCACAAACCGCCCTGGAGCCTGACTGGCTGAGGGAGGGATCCAACAATGGAGGTTCGGTTTAACAACGTCCTGAACTAAACCTTCAGATCATTACTGGTGTCCAAACGTGTGCATGTGCGTGTGCATGTGCGTGAGGCCACTGGCTCTGGGGGGGCCCAGGTGGTCTCGCTGGTGGATCCCATTGCATTAGGAGTGACGTCGTCATGGAGTTCTGGTAGAGCAGCTCAGGCGACAGTGAATGTTGCTCTCTCATGTTCTCAGAGACACTCGGGTCAGCAGAGTCTGCAGCTGAGTCCACACGGAGGACAGCGGGTCCCCACGGAGGACAGCGGGTCCCCAGGGAGGACAGCGGGTCCCCAGGGAGGACAGAGGGTCCCCACGGAGGACAGAGGGTCCCCACGGAGGACAGAGGGTCCCCAGGGAGGACAGAGGGTCCCCACGGAGGACAGCGGGTCCCCACGGAGGACAGCGGGTCCACACGGAGGACAGCGGGTCCCCAGGGAGGACAGCGGGTCCCCAGGGAGGACAGAGGGTCCCCACGGAGGACAGAGGGTCCCCACGGAGGACAGAGGGTCCCCACGTCTGCTGACAGAACACAAGGTCAAGACTAAAACACTCCGCCGAGGACGCTCGTACTGTACTGCACCCTTTCAATGACAGCCTCACTGATCTCATCCATCCATCCATCAATGCATCCATCCATCCATACGTCCATCCATCCATCCATCCATCCATCCATACGTCCATCCATGCATCTGTCCATCCATACATCCATCAATGCGTCCATCCATCCATCCAGCCATGTATGCATCCATCCACCCATACGTCCATCCATCCATCCATCCACCCATACGTCCATCCATTCATCCATCCATCAATGCATCCATCCACGCATGCATCCATCCATCCATGCATCCATCCATCCAGCCATGTATGCATCCATCCATCCATGCATCCATCCATCCAGCCATGTATGCATCCATCCATCCATGCATCCATCCACCCATACGTCCATCCATTCATCCATCCATCCATCCATTTTTCCAGCATCGGTGCGTCTGGTGGAACTTTCACTCATCAGAAATCTTTTTTGATATAACATTAAAAAAATGCAATACTGGATTCCAGTCAATAAAAACTAAGATGTGAGAAAAGTGGAAGAAAATACCAATAAAAAGGGGACTGGTCTGGACATTGGTTACCATGGCAACAGCCAAACTGCACAACTGTAAAAGCTGCATAGCTGATTTTAAAGGAGTGAAATTATAAAGGGGGTGTGTCCTAGTTTCTATAGAAAAATCAGTGTTTACACACACACACACACACACTCGCACTCACTCGCACTCACTCGCACTCACTCGCACTCACTCGCACTCACACACTCAGTGGAGCTGATGCTGAATCATGACCATGGTCATAAACCAGGTTAGCTGCCCTCACACTGGTGGAGCTGATTATGGGATGGATCAGCGCTGGGTGGGTCGAGCTGATATGATCAGGATGAGAGGTGTGGTTGCTCTAGAACACACACACGGCTCGTTCTGGGGAACATTTAAAGACGGTGCAGCCACGGACGCTGTTTTCATAACCTACTATTAATGAACCAACCCAAACATCCTGCATGAAGATGCTTATCTGGCATTAATTACACAAGAGCCTTTTAGAGCCGCACAAAACTAATTTCCCAGGGATCTCAGAGGGATTATTCCCATCCCTACAACATTTAAGCATCGTCGCAGCAACAGCTTCGATTCCTCTCAAATTAATGCGTCCCTGCGGACTCCATCTCACACACTCACACTCACACTCACACTCACACACACTTTATTCTGGAGCAAATCACAAAAACACACATGCGGTCTCAACACGCTGAAGAGAGGCGGCGATCCGAGCGAGGACGCCATGCTTCAAATCTCGATCCGTGTTGCAGTCAGACCTGCTTCTCAATCATTCTCTTACACACACACACACACACACAGAGAAAATAAACTGCCTAAAGCAAGCGCACCTCATCGTGACGGGTCATTACACGGCGGAAAGCGAGGGCATGAAAACACATACGAGCCGACTAATGCGGTGAGAACATTCCCAGGATCTGCAAACAACACAGCAAACGTGGCGCTGACGGGCTGCGACCACAGACGGGCTGCGACCACAGACGGGCTGCGACCACAGACGGGCTGCGACCACAGACGGGCTGCGACCACAGACGGGCTGCGACCACAGATGAATGGTGTAGATAACATGAACCCGGAGGCAGCAGGGACGCCACGTCAGTCGGTGTCATGTTCCCCCACCTGAGAGGACCGTGACTGTGTGTGTGTGTGTGTGTGTGTGTGTGTGTGTGTGTGTGTGTGTGTGTGTGTGTGTGTGTGTGTGTGTGTGTGTGTGTGTGTGCGTGTGCGTGTGTGTCCAGCCGGGACCATACAGAGATTTATGGATCAGCCAAATCAGTTACGTCTCTAAAGTCTTCGGCCGATATCACGCGAGTAGAAATGCTGGACCCGGTTGACGTCCGCAGCAGATATGGGTCAGAACCTCTCAGCAGAACCGGGTTGGGTCCTTACCTGTGCCGGTGCTCGTCGTGCCCGCCCTGTCCATGTATGACCACCTGTCCGGAGGAGTGCTTCCCTTCTTTGGGCGGGTCGATGTGGGGGATGAGCACGTCCTCCAGGCCCAGGTCGAAGCGCTTGTGCTTGGAGTTGTCCGGGAGGAAGAAAAAGGCCCCGAAGCACAAGGTGACGAAGGCACTGAGGATGAGGAGGAGGATGAACTTCTCCGAGAGCCTCAGCGTGGCTCTGTGGTGAGGAAAAGAGGAGGCGCCCGGGGACAGCGTGGGGATCCTTCGGCCCGACAGGGGCAGCAGCGCCGGCGTCGTCATGGTCGGAAACGGTTGGGGTCGAACTTGTCTTTGGGTAGGTCCTAGAGGGCGGGGGGTGGGGGGGGTGGGTGGGGGTGGGGTTCACAAACGCCACATGTGTCGTAGCAGCGCAGAGTCCAAGCGGGTTTATTATCTCATCCCTGCGTCCGAGAGTCCCGGAACCAAAGAGCGGTGAAGATCCTCAGCGGAGGAGCGACGGGTCGGCAGCAGAACGCTCGTCATCCTTCTGGAAAAGGGACAGAACAAGAGCCGTTCAGTCAGTCGCCGTTTCCCCCCCCAGCAGCCGCGTTACGACCTCCCATTTACCCCCCCCCCCCCCCAAAGTCCCTGTTGGGTTTGTACTGCTCACACCTGCCGCCAAAACAGCGCCCCCCCCCCCCCGGCAGCCCATTTCCCCACCTGCTGGGTCTTAAACCCAAAAGAACCTGGTGCGTGTTCTCGTAGAGGGAGCAGGTGATCCAGTGTCCGCTCTTCCTTTATGGGAGTTTTTGGACTTAAAAGTGGCATCGTAGGTTGGTTTAAGACCCGAGCCCCTTGGGTTTGACCTTTGGTCTTTTGAAGGTCAAAGGTCAAGGTCCCCGTGGACACGCTCGAGGTTAATCAGCTCTTCCTTGGCCCATTAGCAAGGTTCCATGAACAAGATATCAAGATTCCATGATAACTTTTCCAGTTGTTCGGCCAGCAGGCAGGCAGGCAGGCAGGCAGACAGTCAGGCAGACAGACAGGCAGCTGTCTCACCCTCGTCCCTCGGCGGACATCAGGGGACTCCACGCACGTCCAGCCCGACCGTCCGTCACACGAATGCCAATTGAGCCGTGAATTGAGCGGCAGGTGGTGCAGTTGGGACGTCGTGTTGCATCGAATCCGAACTTTAATCGGTCGTTTAAAGACGTGACTGCGTTTCCGAACGTTTCCAGCCCCCCCACCCGCCCTGGTGCGTGTCCAACCCGCGGAAAACACCGCGATCCCCGTTAGCTACCGCTCCAACAACTCATTTCCATTAACCGCTCGCATTGATAACGGATGGATCCGGCTCGCAAATGTCGGCCCGAATGAGAAATCGAGCTTTTTCTTTTAATATTCACCCCGTCGGTCCACCCGGTCCGCACATAGATACGACGCGTCCTCCCGGAATACTAAGTTCTTTCTCTGACAGTACCAGCCTGTGTGATTAGCGGTGCAGATGCTAGCTAGCTACAGCGGCTAACTCGCGCCGCTAACCGGGGGTAGCATTAAAAAAAAAAGGGGGGGAGGCCGAAAAGGCCGCATCGGAGGGGAAAAACATGGGTGAGGGAATTTAAATATTCCGAAACACGCCAAAGGACCGGTTGGTGCTTTAGCTATGGTGGCCGGAGTGTGGGCTGTGGGAGCCGGAGCCTGCTCGGGGGTTAGCTCCGAGGCTCGGCTGCTCACGCTAGCTAATGACAGCCAGGCTGCTGCGCTGCACCACCAACCTTCCTCAGTTCCTCCATGAAGATCGATGCCAGTCGGGATCGGCGGTGCGACTCTGGGGAGAAGCCGCCGGGGCAGGTGTCCTCATGTCCACGGGTGCCGCGGTGCTTTCGCCGTCGGCTCGCAGCCACCTCTCGCTGACGGCTCCGCGGAGGGTGTCGACGCCTGGCCGCTCTCTCGGGCTGCAGCGACGGACTGACTCACTGACGGAGCCGCCGCGGCTCAGAGAGCCAACATCAGGTCCGCCTGCCAACTTAGAGACCGTCTGACAATTCCAGCGCACGCAGCCGGTCTGGAACGTTGGGAAAACTGTTCCCTACGTTTGCTCATCTTTTATCGCCCCATTTATTATGTAAAACCCCCGTTGCATCTGCTGGAATTACAGTTTTATTTCCACAGTGATCCCCCCGCCCTAAAAATGTTTTTTTTTTGTTAGTGGCCCAATAGTTGGCTGGTATCCTGCACCATTGGTTGCTTTTCCTGATTTATCGGCATATTCACCGTTCTGCCCTTCCGGTGCAGCTGGAACTTACCTGCTCTGTCGTCATCGGACTTTAACTTTAGAACCCACAGCACGTATCCGTGGGCCTTATCCATATTTCAAGTCAGCACTAATTGATTAGTCTACAATACATACCCCTCCAAAAAAGCTAGATTTAATTAATTATCGATTATTCCCTTGGAAGTCATGCAAAGTTCAAAGGTGGATGATGCACGATGCAAGAAAATCAGATGATTTTTTTTCACTACAGATGATCGTGTTTTCGTGTCAATAACCCTTTAACAGGAATCAGCTTAGGTTTATGGCTCTTTTGCTGAAGGCAAAGGTTGCGGGGTTTCTGCAGCGGGGGTCCCAGAAGTTGCGGGGTCCACGCGTCACCTAGCGGCGTGTTTGGGTACTACACGACCTCGTTGAAAACCACGCATGTTTTCGATGGTTTTAGAGAAGATGATTTACATTTTCCCGCAGCAGCCTCACAGATAATTGCAATTTGTCCTGTGCAGAGAAAACACACGAACCACTGCATCATTAGCCCACAAGCATATCTCTGCAAATGCGCACATCAGAAAGACGGATGTGTTTACCAGACGGTGGGCTTCTAATGAAAAGATGCCAGCTAGAATTATGGGCTGTACACGATCCACCGTGTTACAATAGTTAGAGAAACTAAATTTAGGCCAGAGAGGGAGCGCTGTGCAGCGATCTACTACCTCATGGAGGCAGAAGGAATAAGAGGGCGCTAATTAAAGGAGGACGACTGTCAAAAGCTTATTGAGGTGACACATTTCCTAAAGCTGCAGGTGACAAACAAGTGATGTGCACAACTGAGTCATCCTGCTAACACCCCCCGACAATCAGATCCAGGCCAGGAAGGGCGCAGTCCATCACGTCACATTCAATTTGCGTCGACGTCTCAGGACCTCCAGAAATCCCCCGAAAACCTGGAGGCGGCAGATAAAACAAAGCAAACTCTGGAGTGAGGGGAAGCCGCTAAGGTGCTGGGATAAGCAACGGGAGGATTTATAAATACGGGATGAAGGGGGGAACCGACCGGTGTCCCAGCTGGGAATGTCGGGCTGTTCCACCTAAAGGAGCCCATCTGTTGTGGCAGGTTCTGGAGGACCCCAGCGTGCAGGAGCATCTGTACGCTCTGTCCTTTGCTGCGCCGGTTTTGATGCTACACATTAATGCTAATTTATTTTTGGGCGGGGTTCACACCAAACCTGGAATCACACCTCCCCACAGTGAGTCGTTCACCTGTACAATAAATGAGGTTTGTGAGGCCGTGAGTTCACCTTGAACGTTGTGGCGTCGTGACTTTTATATATTTTTCTTGCCAATGTTGCACTTGTTTCTATAAAATAACTATTTTCCTGCACGAGGTGATCCTTTGATCCTTTGGTCTCGTCCACAGGAAGTTAATAAAAGTCTGGAGCTTCGGACCAGCCCCTCTCGGCTGCTGAGTCGGG
The DNA here is from genome assembly GCF_901000725.2 of Takifugu rubripes. NCBI lineage: Eukaryota > Metazoa > Chordata > Actinopteri > Tetraodontiformes > Tetraodontidae > Takifugu > Takifugu rubripes. Next base: position 26,269,716 of record NC_042285.1, on the reverse strand, counting down.
CCTTTTGGAAGGTTTGACGATGAGTTCTGTTTCATTTTCAGGTTTCTCTTCCTTCGCCAGACCTGCGGACGTCCAGCGTGAGCTCGGCGTTCCTCCGACCGCTCCATCGGCCCCCTGCATCCGAAATCGAGTCCAAACAAAGTGGCTTTTAACGACTGGTCTTCCCTCGCGTGGGAGACGGTTACGCTCCATTTAGAGTCCAGTAACTCCATTACTGTCAGGACCACAGCCTGACCCGCGGCTCTGTAATCAGATCACGCGGCGTCCAGCCTGATCCTCTCTGCCCTGATCTGTTTCTCAGACGGGAAATGATTCCCACAGCAGGATTTCATTACCTACACAATAACCATCAAACAACAGCCCGGCAGCCTGACAAGTGTCTTTGATTGTCCGAATAGCCTTTAAAATTAACAAATTTTGCTTTATTTAGTTGACACTGTGAGGCAGAATGGCCACTGTAAAAAGAAAAAGCTGCTAGGAACCATTGTTTATATAAAGATTGGAGCGGGTCCCCCTCCACAGGTGCTAGCATGTAGCGCTGATTTCTCCAGTAGTCCGGAACAACAAACTTAATAAAGAACTTATTGGATTTGCCTACAATCAACAAACCTCTGGACTGGACGTGCATGTGGACGCAGTGACGGACGGGTCCATTTTGCTCCACTGAATCAATTTTAAACACACACCTGGAATAAACGGCGCCACCCTGATGATGCATTCAGGTGCTTCCCGTGAATCTGTGCGTGAGGGGGAAAAAAAGGAAAATAAAGAGGCAAATCTAAAAGATTAAACGTCGGGAAAGAGGTCGTGCGGCTGTGAGACAATATTGTGTCATGATCGCTATTGTGTCGATTACACGCTACATTAGCCGAGAGCCCAGTGGCGGGTGAAGGAGGTTTATGAGCTCTGGGCTTCAGCGCCACGGTGAGCATCCTGCCATTTGGACTGGCTGTCATTGCTCAATCGTGTGTGTGTGTGTGTGTGTGTGTGTGTGTGTGTGAGCAGTCTCCCCGCTGCCCCGACTCCACTGAAAGGACAGAGGAAATGATGGGAGTGAGAAATCAATAGCGGACGCAGGATTCTGAAGCGCTCCATCATCTTTAACCTGCACCTGCTCTCCTATAATGGGAGTGTTTAAGCGTGCATCTTTCCCACAATGCACCGCTGGTTCCCTGGTGCAACCCTTCCTTCCGGCCCATGACTTAATCCCTCATTTCCCATTTGCTGCCGTCAGCAGCCTCTGTAGGTTGTGTAGAAGAAGCGCTCTGGTGGTTCTCTACCGCCCCCTGGCGGCATGGAGAGGTCAGACATGACGCAATCACAGTGGTATGAGTTGGTGGGGAATGAAAGTGTTTATTGGGATTGTGCAGGTTTCAATGTGTCCGTTAAAAAAGTGTGGCCAGATTATGATGTAAATACATTTGTTTTTCTGGGTTATTTGCAAAGAATCATCCTCCAACAGGATTTTAAGGACAGGCACGACACGGGCACCTCGGTGGACGCATCATCTTGTCGTGTAATCAGTAACATTAAAATTTCACTGGCTCATTTAAAAATAAATTCATTTCAGCAGATTCTTTCCCAGACTGGAGCTCATGGTTAACAGCACTTTTTAACTCCGCACGCGTCAACAGTCACATGATTAAATGAGATTTAGCTGAATAAACAGGTGCCATTATGTCTGAAACAGAACCCGATTCACAGGAAAACCGCCAACTTCCTACTTTAACGCAGTTTTGCTGATCAGTCTGAAACAGCAGTGGGTCAACAGCAGATTTCCTCACAGGAAAATCCCTTCAAACTACAAAAACCAGACCTGTGGCGGCTCCTCTGGGCGGTCCCTAAAACGTCCCCTCACAGCTCCACGGTTCGCAGGTGGCCGCGGGCGGAGACGGCGTCCAGCACGCTCTGCGGCAAACAGTCGGAGTTCTTCACCGTGCAGCCGCAGCAGGACCAGTGCAGCTTCCCGGGGTGTCCTTTATGCCCGTGGCCGCAACCTTGGAAGCCCCCTAGAGACGGACCCAGAGAGATCAGCGGATGTCTGATTAGCACGGGCCATCCCGCCGACCGGGGTACCTGGCATGGTTCCTGGGCAGCCGCAGCGGGCCTCTTTGGACCCTCCGCTGGAGCAGAAGCAGCAGCAGTGAAAGGTTCCGCTGTGGTGCCTCCACTTCCTGGACACAGTCAGCGCCAACGGAGACCCCTGAGGGACGCGAGACGCAGCGGGGGGGGGGGGGGGGGGGGGTGAGAGCACCATCCAGAGGACGCTGAAAGTCTTCAGACGACGTACCTGGACGTGCTGGGCTCTGACGCACACCCACACCGAGTACGCTCCCGCTTCCTGGGGCGTGTACGAAACGCCGTAGGTTCCGTCGCCGTTGTCCACCACCGCCGACTCCGCCTTGCTGAGGGAGCGAAGCAAACGGCCCGTTAGCGGCGCCAGCCAGCGGGAGGAGCGTCCGGGGGCAGCGTGACAACACTCACCAGTCCTTCTTCCCCTTGTGCACGATGCTCACCATGACGTGTTCGCCGCCTCGAGTCATCCGCTCCCCGGCCGAGTCCCGACACACCACGAGGAAGTGAGCCCGCTCACCCTCTCTGGATGTGTGCAGGTCTGAAAGGAGACGCGGTGAGGTTGGAGGCGGGAATAAACCCCGGACAGGCCCCCCTCCATCAGAGCTCTGATTCGAAGCAAACCTGCTAAAGCCTTAAGTTTAATAGATAGATGGTCAATTACAAGCTTATTAACACAGTTTATGGGGAGCAGCCGTTTCACTAACCAGCTATTAGTGGTAATTTCATGTAAATATGTAAAAAGACTCCGTCAGATAAAGAGCTGGAACGTGTCCCCACACGATGGAGACATTTACACGGTTTGTCTGCATAAAGCAGCACAATAACAGGAGATCCCCCCCCCCCCCTTCCCCCTCCCCCGCTGCTGCTGACTGGACCTTTCCAGAACCGCCCGTCATTATTCAACATTCCATTAACTTGTTCTGCTGATACTGGTCAGATATTCATCCATCACCGGGACATCGTTGGCGCCCGCACCCGTGATTAATGCTGCCTAGCATTCCTTTGTCAGGCTCCATTAGCTGGATGATAGCTAACGATCCAACGCCGCCTTCATCTGTCGCGGCCGGCTGCTGCGGACGTTGATGCTCCGAATGAGACTGGTGGTGCTGCAAACACACCAGGAAGCTGAGGACACGATTAGCTTCCATTAGCTTTAGCCCTGTTAACTTTACGGTGGTCCTAAATGCTCTCAGACGTCCTCAAAGGGCCGGTTGCGTGGTTGTTCACACACGGACGTTGGCTGGGTGGTCAAGAGCGTGTTTGCTAACACAGGGCAAACAGTGCAGCTCCGCAAACAGTCAGGTAGTCAAACGAGAGCTGCTGCGAGTCCCAAAAGGCCTGCAGCCTCGCCACCAGAGGGCGACACCATTACTCAACACAGATGCGCCCCCCCCCCCCCCCCCCCCCCCCCCCCCCCCCCCCTCCCCTACGATCGCGCTCATACAGCCCCTCGGTCCAGCTCAACGGACGTGGCGTCCCAGTCCAAAGCTAACGGCGCCGACTGGAGCTAATTTGGGAAGCGTGTTGGCCGTGTTTGCACAAGCCGATCCGCACGCCACTGAGCAAATACGACGGAGAGCTGCGGCTCAGTCGGTATTTTACGCTCTTCACCTCCTGTTCGCAGCGAGTGCCGCGCGCTAATTTGTCTCTCCTAATTAGCTTCTGCGCGTATTTAAATCCAGTGTTTGTGCAGAAGCTTTTGAATTTGACCCAGCAGGACAGTTGCTCTCTCTCTCCCCCCCCCTCTCTCTCTCTAACACAATTCAGACCAACCGCAGAACGACAGCTTGTACATTTAAGCTGACACTTGGAAAGAGTCAGCAAACATGTCCTCGCTTGTGGTTTTCCCACAGAGGTAAACACGAGTGCGTCCAGGCAGGCGGGTCTGAGCACCTGGGTCTGACACGTCTGAGCCGCCCTGAGGAGCTTCTGAGGGGGGACAAGCAAAGCAGCTCCTGTCGGATCCTCCCAGGCTGTCACGGAACTCTCCAGCCTCCTTTCTCTATTATTTAACAGGCATGTAAACAGCCCTTCTGTCCCCCCCTCGGGGCCCAACTCTAGATCTTGAAGTCCTCCCACAAATGTAAACAGAACTGAACAAACCCTTCAGAGGTGTGGATGTGGTGAAGGAAGCCGCCCGTTTCCCTACCTTCTCCTTCGATGGTGCACTTGCTGACCTCCACCGTCTTTGAAACAATCGCCCCCACCACCGGGAAGCCCCCCACCTGCCCCGCCGGCTCACTGGCCGCAAAGCTGATGCCGCTGCCGTCGTCGGGGGCGACGGCCGCCGGGCGGCCGCTGCGGCTGCCCTCTGCCAGGCTGCCCAGACGTTTCAGGGTCACGGCCTTGGCGCTGAGGATCTCCGCGTCCGAGCCGCAGGTCAGCAGCCTCTCCGCGAAGTCCACGCCGCCCTGGACGTCCACCAGTTCCTGCTGCAGCTGCGCCCTCTGCAGGTGGAGCTGGTTCCTGCAGCGGAGCAAACGCGCACCGCCGCCCCTCAGCTACCGTTTCATTCTCCTCTACGAAGGGTCTTCCTACCTGCGCTGGACGTGAAGTTCCTCCAGGCGGTGCAGCAGAGACAGGCAGTGGGCCTCCACGGCACTGGCGTAGCCTCGCGCAAACCCTCTCACCTCATTGGCTGTTGCATCCACCCGCGCCTGCAAAGCATCCTGGGATTTTTCCACCTGCACAAGAAGACGCGTCAGACGTGTCCTCCGGTGCTGTGGAGCCAAGGCTCTCACCTTCTGCAGCGAGGCCTTCAGGTGCCCCAGGTGGGGCCTCAGGTGCCCGCTGACCAGCTCCCGGATGCGGTCTCCATGGCGATGGACGACGTCGCGCGTGGGACTGCAGTGGTGGTCGCGGTGCAGCGTGGCGGCGCACTCCAGGCAGACGGGCCGGTCACAGGGTTGGCAGAAGAGCCGGAGCTCCTGGCCCGGGTGGAGGGAGCAGAGGACGGGCCGGCTGAGGCGACCGGCGGACTTCAGCTCCTTGAGGCAGCGAACGGAGTGAGACGCCGTCCGCTTCTGCCTCCTGGAGCGAGAGAAGAGGCATTAGAACAGACTCAGGACCCGATGGCCACCAGACCTGAGATCAGGCCCCCACATCCACCTTCCCCGCATTCTGCTCCCCGCGTGCGCGTTCTTAATAAAGCGGGGTTCTCTTGGCGCCTGTACCTGTGCGCCTGGCAGCAGAACCCGCACAGGTTCACGCAGCACACCTCGCAGCGGCTCTCCGCGCCTCCCTCCCCGCACAGGTCGCACCCCAGAGGGCCGTCCGCCACCAGGGTCTCCAGGAAAACCTCGTCCAGGGCCAGGTGGTCCGTGCTGAGCGCGCCGGGTCCGGACGGGGGGATGTCCACCTCGGAGTCGCAGGTGGGACAGAGCACCGTGACGACGGGCCGCTCCCCCCGCGGCGGCCCCCCCATCGAGAACGGCTCCAACTGGCCGATGCATTCGGAGCAGAAGGTATGCAGGCAGGGGAGGATTCTGGGGTCCCGGTAGAGGCGTTTACACGCGTTACACACCGCCCGGGGGTTCGCGGGGGGGCCGTTCCGCTCCAGTTCCGCCTCGTTTTCTATCCGGTCCGGCTGCGACATTTGGCTCTTTTTAGTGATTTCCCCGAACAAAGCCGTCAATAACACAACCCCCCCAGTGAAGCGGTCACAGGTGACACCCCCGCTGCGCTCTCCTGCGCGCCGACACCCGAAACTAAAGCGCCCGAGTCCCGAACTTTCATCGCAAACTCAACTCATCTAGTTGCAAACTTTCTCGCTGAACTATGCGGCGTTCACGAGTCGGTGGGAAATTTGACACCTCACTCTCCAATGGGAGGTCTCTGGAGCTTTATGGGTGGACCAAATACCAGTGTGGGGCTCCAGTGGCTCCCAGGCTGCTGCAAAGACCTCGCAGCACACAAATAGTCGCTTCAGAGCTTAAAACTTTTTAAACGCAGGAATCACCGGTTGCACCTGAACATAACCTTTGAGAATTTATATTATCGTGATTTAGTGGTTGACTTTTACATTTTAGTGCAAAATATTTAAACAGTTTGGGTTTTTTAAAAGTAAATATGCTCGGTGCGCCCCTACAGGACGGAGGCCGCTACTGCATGACAACTGTGGGACGTTCGTTCCACCAGAACTCTGGAGGAAAAACAAACTCCTGGTTAAACAGACGGTGCTCACTCGGGAGGTGTTAATTATTGGCTGTAGCACAACACGAAGACACCCGCCAGCCCCACCCAGGGGCCCCTCCATGCCCAGATACCACCAGGTTAAGTCCTAAAGAGTCCTAAAGAGTCTGTGGACTTTATTTCACGGTGATCCCATCTGTTCTTTTGACAAAAAAGGCAGTTTATTAACATTTAATGGCACCACAGAACAGAGAAAATACACAAAAAGATTAAAATGCTGTTACAGCAACAACGGAACGTCCAGAAATATAAATATTCATGACATGAACTTCAGCGGTGATGACCGAGACGGTCACAGCCAGGGGACGAGTGTGTGTGAGTGTGATTAAATCAGAAGGTAGACGCAGGCCACGGCCGCCACGATGCTGGGCACCACGGACGCCAGCGTGGGCGGCGCCCTGCTGAAGCTGAAATATGAAGACGTGGAGACGTTCAGGTCTGGAAAAGAGGAATTTAAAGGGTGAGACGCTGTTGTGTCTCCTGACGTGGCGCCCGTCCCTCAGCGTACCTGTCAGTTGGACCCTGGAGATGGACGTCACCAGCTTGTTCTGTATCTGGAGGGTGTAGGTTTCGCGGTCGGTGACCTGCGGCAGGTTGCTCACCACGCTGAATATACCGACGGAGTTCTCCTGGATGCTGGTGGTCGCCTGTAGAACCTTCCTGTTGTGGTCCATCCAGGTCACGTTGGGTCTGGGGAACCATCGGTCCGCCACTGCGGCCATGGTGCCTTTAGAGAAGGTGAAGGTGGGCGCCGTGTAGGCTGGAATTCACACGAATAAAATCAGGTTTTGAAATGCTAACCCTTTTAAAAATGCTAGTTAGCAAGACGGCTAAGCATTTCTAATGAATTTAATCAGATTTAAGCACGTTTAAGATCACAGCTAAAGCTAGCGTGAGTATCAGCGACAGCTAGCACGTTTTGAGGACGATCAAGACGATTGAGCTTGATGATAACCGTCTAAACTAGCCCCTCCCGCTCCGTACCTGCTGTTCTGAGCCGAATGTTGACCTTTCCTCCCCCTGTGGCGGAGTCGATGGTGCAGGTGTACACCCCCTCGTCCTCGGCACTCACGCTCCTCAGCAGCAGCGAGGCGTTCCCCCTCAGCAAAGCGTCCGGGAAGACCTCGGTCCTCTCTTCAAATTGTGGGTTCTGGTTCTCCAGGTACGGGCCCCCGTACAAATATCGGTAAACAAACCCCTGCATGCCCGTCTTCTCCCACGTGACCGACACCCTGGTGTAGGTGGTTTCCTCTGTGTCCACGATCTGGCAGCTGAGCAGATGATCCTGCCCGAGGTTGGCGACCGGAAACGTGTTCTGGGTCACGACAGAGGGGGCGTTGTCTGCACAGGAGGAGACCGACTTTGATTATCCGGTTATACAGTATGTCTACTTATTCCACTTCATGATAATTCAGCTGTTCTTTGAGCTCTTTGTAAACAGGAAGTATTACCTTGAGTGTGTGTGGCTGTTTGCCTCTGTGGGCCTGCCCTGCGAGCCAAATTATTAGGAATACGAGACCAGTTCGTAAACCAGATTGTCATCCTTCATTTTCTTAGATTACATCACCTCTGGTCCAGACGTGGTCCTACTGAGGGTTTCTGCCTGTTGTAAGAATGTTTTTCCTCACCAGTGCCACCTTAAACCAACACGAGCTACCAAAAAAGTTCTTTCAAATAAAGATTTCTACTTTTTTCCCCTCAAGCTATCAAAGCTAGCGCGTGTAGCGTGTTGTCTGCTAACATTTAAGGGCAACATTGTGACACGTTCTTAACCTGCTGACCTTAAGTAAAACCAGCTCTCCTCAAGACAATATGGCGCTAGCCCAAATCATGAATGGTGAAGGTTTGAGTCCCAGCAGAGCTACCTAGCTGTTGGGCGTGGCACTTTGGACCAATATTTAGGAGAACCGAGGAACCTCCCGCAACTCTAAAGTCTGAAAATTTAAAAGACTACAAAGTGACCGGTCACAGGTGTTGACCGCTCATTAGTCTATGCAGCGTGGCGTTTAATGCTAATGCTAAAGAGGGCTTACGTGAGAACGTCAAGCTCAGAATGAGGATGATGATGGTCAAGAACAAGATGATGATGGTGATCATGCTGCGGGGAGAGAAGACAGACACACGGACACATGGGCTGGGCTACATTCGTCATATCTTCAGTAGCATCAAGTTGCAGACAGCTGATAAAAGAACCCCTCCAGATGTTAGCGAGAAGGTCCAAACCTGCAGAAGATGATTTGCCCCAGCGACGCCATGTCTGCAGACCAAACCCCTGGATGCGGCGGTCCTCCGGTCGAGGTCCAGAAGGTCCAGTCAGGCCTCTCCCGCCACCGTTGCACCAACCTGCTTTACAGGCATGCTGCTGCACAGACGTTCTCCCTCTCCTGTTTGGAGAACACCATGTGTAAATATTACCTTTGAGGCGTGTTCTTCGGAACTGTCGAGGCGGCGTCACCCGAGCAGCTTTGTCGCCTGCAGACGGGTTCGAATTCAGCGGCGAGACGGAGTGAAACTCTGTGTTTGTCCCTTCAAATTTTGATTTAGGACACAAAGTCTTGGCCAGACAGGACATAGAGCCTAAATAATCGGTCCACTATCACCTAAAGCAGCTCTGGGGCCACCTGGAACCACGAGAAGAAGTTCCTATTTTACATATTGTTTAAGAAGCAGCTGGTGCTTCCTGTTGTAGCAACAGCAGAAACGCTGCAGGTCACAGAACAACGACCGACAGTTTACTGAAGGAGTGGAGCTGCCTCAGACGCTTCACAGACACAACAGACGGTTCCTTCTTTGGACCTCAGCAGGTTCTGCTGTTTCAGAGCTGTGATCAACTGCAGCAGGTCGCCTGCAGGGGGCAGAGGTCAAGCCTGCAACCCTGGTATCGAAAGGCCTGCTTTGATCTCCTGGCCACACCCTCTCCCTCGTGACAGGAAGATCAAAGGATACTGGTGCTGCCATCTACTGGTGGGTCGAGGTACTGAGTGATAACAGACACTTGAATGTAGCTAAAAGCGCTTTACATGTCAACGCCCCCACCCCCATGACACAGAAGAAACAGGAAGTATAAAAAACTAAAGAAATAAAACAATATTTGAGAAAAACTCCGGCTAAAATAAACATGAACAAGCATAAAAGAGCAGTTAGTTAAAAGCCGAGGTAAGTCTCAGGAAGTCTGACGGGAACATCGATTAAATGTGACGGGTTGGATAAATAATGAAATAAATAAAAAGTAGGTTAGAACACAAGATAAAAAGACAAATTAAATAGGCGGGAGCTTGTTTTCCGAAATGTCAGCGTTCCTGGCGGTCCCTGAGCTCCTCCGGCAGGCTGTTCCCCATTTGGGGGCCATCAAAGGGAAGAGATGAAAGGCCGTGTGGCAGGATCAGAGGGTCCACGGGGTCTGAAGGGTCCATGAGGGCTCTCTGGGCCTCAGCACCGACGACCCAAACGGGCATCCAGAGGGCCCGTGTCACCGCCTCCACCGGACTCGACGTTTGACCTTGTATGACCCCGTCCTCCAGAGCTGGAGAAAGTGGAAGCGGAGACGTCATGCCTGAAGACGGCTGAACTTTATTGGAGGAAACGGCTGCGGAACCAACAACATTTGAAAATAACACTTGTTTCTCGAGAAACTTCCTCATATGGGTCATCACACCTCAGCAGCAGCACTTCCCTCTGCACCTTAAAATACTCCGCTTGGCTCTTCTAACCTAATTTCTTCTCACAAACCCACTGAAGAGATTTGTTACATGAGATATCGTTCCAGTTTGCTTCCCAGGTTGTGTCAGCGATGTACAACTGTGCACAGTCCTCTTCGCCCCATGCTGGGTTGTTGTTCCCATTGTCCGGCTGAGTTTCATGCCAGTACCTGTAGAGCAGGAGGAAAGTGACGTTTCAAGGTTTCAGCTCTCATTTTATAGGAAATACTGATGTGGGTCTCCCTCTGTGGGTGCTAGCATGTTTTCCACACCAGCCAGGAACTGATAGATACCCTTTGGTCAGCGGGTTGTCGTCGGCCCATTTCCAGGTTCCCTCCGTTTCCACGTCGTTCAGGCCGATCCACGTGTCTTTCTTGACGTTTTTGGAGAGGAATTTCTGTTTAAGGTAACAGAAAACCATCAGGATTCTCTGCACGCTCGCTAAGAAACGCACCCTGACACGCCGGCGAGGGGGAACAAACGCCACCGACCTGCTCTTCAGAAGTGTCAACGACCACCAGATCCGCTCCCACCTGTCGGCAGTTCTGCCTCGAAGCCTCCCAGGACTTGAGCTCGCAGGAGAAGAAGTAGCAGAAGTTGTTGAACAACGTCCAGCCGATCCGGCAGCTTTTCTCTGCGAGACAGATGAAAGAAACCCAGATGTGACTCCAGATGTTCGTTAGCAGAAAACCCGCTTTTATTGAGATTTAATGCTACTGTGGTAAATTTCTTCTGATGGTCGTCGAGAGGTGCTGATGAGGAAGGAATCTTCGCAGACACCGAGCTGTGGCTGCAGTTTGCCCGAGGGAGGTTTCGTGGTCCAAATGGTGAAGACCTCCGAAGTGCTCACTTCGATAGCCCCTTCTTATATGGTTAAGTAAACACATTCTTCTCTGACCTCATAACACAGTATAGCAAAACAAATGGCCTAGAGTCCAGTTATTTACAAAGAGGAAAGTAGGAGTTTAGCCTCATGGAGCACGTTAGAAGATCAATCGGGAGCCGGAGCACATCCTCGTTAGACGTTGCTTATACAGGAAAAAAAACGGGACATCTATCACAAGCTGATGACAAAAGAGCAGGAAACATATGGAACAGGTGTGAGATGGCGCTAAGCTAGCTGAAGAATAAGTTGAGGTCTTACAGAAGTCCAGGCCTGCAGAGAATAGATACACAGGCTTCAGATACTACAGCACGTAAAGAACAAAACCTTCCTTCAGTGAAAGGAGGGGAAGGACTGAAGCTAAAGAGTGCTCAGATGACTAAAGCTTTGTTGATTTACTCGTAAATCAACACTTTTTTCCCTCCTCTCTCCCTTCTCAGGAGCGGTCCTCCCCATCTCGAGGTTTCTCCGTATAAAACCCTCGTCATACAGGAGCTCGGGAAGCTTCCCCACACGTTGTGGCGACGGTGCAGACGGATAGAGGACACACACTCACGCAGCCTGTCCAGCTCCTCCGTCCTGTTGGCCAGGCTGGCGTTCAGCAGGGCTCTCTCCTCAGACACCTGAAGAAGCTCGCCAGCACAGGTGAGGAGGCGCTCAGACAGGTTGGTTCTGGTGGCGGCGAGTTTGGTAGTCAAGAGGTGAACTGAGAGCAGAGAGCAGAGCGCACACACACACACACACACACACACACTTATTGAAGGTGCTGTAACAGGGCGGGGACGTTGTTAAACCACAGATTCACAACAGCCAGGACACTACAAGAACAGCAAAACCACCATTTTACAGAAAAAGACGTTGGACTGAAACAGAATTTAGCTGAAGTGACCTTTTGGTTTCATTAAAACGACTTTGACCTGTGTCATCCGTGAACTTTCCTTTCCTTTTTTAAAAATAATTATCCGTTCAGCAGTAAAGAAGCACCTCGATGCCTCCTGCTGGCTGGTTGCAGCGCCACACTGAGAACCTCCCCCGAGAACTGTTCTGCTTACGTCCAAAAAGTTTGCTGAATTTAGTTTTTAAGGTAAAAGCCTGTGAAAGCGGACGGGAACCAGACTCACGGAGGACGCCGACGACCACCAGTCCGGTCAGCAGAGCCAGACTCAGCAGGCCCAGACAGGGAAGAAGGTACCAGCTCAGGCTGCTCTCGGAGCTCCGGGAGCCTGAAGGCAGACAAGATCAGAGGAAAGACAACAGTGGTTCAGGCCTCCGTCAGGCTGCCCCGGCTCACCTTGGCGGGGCGCCTGAGGGTCCGGCTGCACCGATTTGAGATCATCGATGTTGCTGTAAATCTCTTCCATGTCTGAGTGGCTGCTTCACCTCTGAACAGCTGCACGACAGCATCTGAGGAAGTCGTCGACTTGAAATACCACAGAAACACCCACCATCACGTGAAGTTGTGAAGGAGGTGCTGCAGCCTCTCTCACAGTCTAAAAACTCAGTGGTCAAATGTTCAGGAAGAGACGTGAGAACCAGTGTTGGAGAACATGGCCGCTTTAATCAAGCCAGATTGAAGCTTCGCAGAGATGAACAATCCCAGAGGAGAAAACAACAACGCTCACAGAAATATTTTCAACTTATTCTTTAGGCGCAGCGACAAAAATGATGATAAATGAAGAGCTGGGTAATAAAACACGTGAGGAGGCTAAAAAACATCCTTGGATACAAGCTGAGTCATTATTTTAAAAGATTTGCCAAAGCTGCTTATAAACCATGTGTAAAATAAGGTTAAAAAAGTAAAACAGGTGGGATAAAAGTGTTGATGCTTTACTGGGAACGACGCCATGGACCTCGGAACTCTGCAAACTTGTGGATTTAGATGGAAACAATGCTTTTTAAATCTTATAATGCCAGGATTTAAAATTCACGCCGATATATTTAAAAACCAAACGGTGCCATGTTGCTCTGGACCACCAGGGGGAGGCAGAGATACTTTGGCTCCAGATATTTGGAGTAGTAGATGATTACCAAGAAATGACGCAAGCGAGGGTTTTATGTTTAAAGAGTCGATCAGAACCATGACTCTGGTGTACTGGTGTCCTCCTGCTGCCTCAGGAGGCCAGTAAAGGGACTGGGCTCAGACGCAGTTCCAGCTTGTTGAGAGGGGAGGAATGGTGGGTGACGTCGAAGCCCAGCAGCTGACGGGTGGACGACTCCCAGCTCCGACCAAACTCCAGGCGGCTGCAGATGCGGGGATACTGCCGGTCAGCCCAGCAAACCCAGTCCACCGCTCTCTTCACCTGCTTCCAGCGCGCGCTCCTGCAACAAGAAGTCACATGGTACAAAGGGGCGTTAGCTCCGAAGGCTCACGGCGCCGCTGTGTTCCAGTTTTCATTCTGACCTGTGCCGAGAGGAGTCGACCAGGGAGAAGAGGGTCCGGAGCAGCGTGCCCTCTTCCAGCTTCTCCACCCTCATCATCTGCAGAACCAGGAGAGTCGCCACGAGCCTCAGGATGTCAGCACGGGCCCTCGACCCTGCAGGACACACAGCACACGGGGGCGGTTTCAACACCACTGGGCGGAACCAAAGTACCACCATCAAAGTACCAGCAGAGTCCAGCGGTTCTCACCCAGGGAATCGATGCCTTTGCTCTTCAGGAACACGTTGGCAAAAAGGTCAGCGTTGAAATTTAGGAGTGTTCCCAGTTCGGGGGTTAATTCCCAGTAGCCATCCTGCAGCCCAGAGAGCGTGGAGGCATCAGGAACAACGAAGGAAAGAAACAGCCGGCTTTCGCTTTTAAAGTGGATACTACTCCCCCAGCCCAGTCTCCTCTGCTGCTACCCCCGCCACTGTCTGTGCCTGCAACCCATTGTTGCAGCGCTGGCTAATGACGCAGTGGAATATTATTAGTAAATCTAATCTGTTCACGCAGGACAATTATCGATTCAGTATTGATTGTTATGATACACTACTACTGGCTAACGGAGTGGACGCTAACGGAGTGGACGCTGCTGGAGTGGATTTATGGGCAAACTCAACATGATCTAAACTGGAATTTGGTCCCGCACTGGATGCTTGTCCTGTTCGACTGGTTCGGATCCTTTATGGAAATATTGCGTACAAGTAGAGTAAGTGCGGAGTTTCGGAAGGAACGGGCTTCGGTCTGCGGGAGATCCGCAAAATAAAGCAACCGAGCGCATACGGAGCGACCGAAGGCGTCGACAACACCGACAGCGTTGTCAATTGATTATAAATATCACTTTAAATAGAAGTCTGACTTTTATCACCAAAAGGAAAGAAGTGATTTGACTGGTGAAACACTTGTTTACAACGCGAGAAGCTCCGATTGCGACCATTAAAGTCCTCCCCTGAAAACAAAAGTGACTGTAAAATGTTCCGGAATCCTTTCAGACAATAGTTACAGGCCCGTTTCGTTTTAATTATTAATTATTCACGTTTTATAAATTGTTACATTTATTGACAAAATCAGCTACTCTCAGTACCAGTCAACTTTGTGGAAGTTTATTCATCTGAACATCATCTGTGGATCCTCTGACAGCTCTGCAAGCCAAGTCGAAGACAGAGTGCGTCATTACCAGTTGGTGTTTGACAACTCACTGGAGCCCTAGCGTCCATGGCCCCACCTTTTTCTTCATCCGGCTGTGCCAACTGTGCCTACCTTGCTGGAAAGATCCAGGAGCTTGAGCAAAGAATCTCCACCCTGTATCAGATCCAGGAAGCTGAGAGATTCATTGACACCATCGTTTTCAAAGAACCCCATCCTGAATCCATTGATGCATCTGATCCCAACATCTCTGCTCGTAACACCACTGCCGCCTCCACCTCTCCTCCGGCTGTTCATCCACTCATCTCCCCCGATGCCTCCTCTACGAAGCACGCGGCAGGACCCAGGGGTAATCTCAAGCCTCGGGCTAGCTCCACTCCATCTCAACAGGAGCAATGGTCCCAGATCGGCGCCCGCACTGGGAAAACAAAGCATCCACCACAGGCTTCTCTTTTCCACCTTCACCTGGAGAACAAGTTCACCCCTCTTGACCATTATGATTCCCCCGTTCTACCCGCACTGTCCCGGACTCTGTCCATCCGGCTATCTGATGGGACCGGCTGCTTTCTGTCGTCTTCGTCCCGTCCACCTCCTCCCGCCCCTGTGCCCGACCACCCCATCCCGGGGCCCCTCCAGAGGCACTCCTTGTCATCCAATACACCTGCACCGCAGCTATCCTGTGCCCCTTCTGACTCGCCTCCGCGTCCACTCTTCCCTCCTACGACCTTAATCATTGGCGACTCCATTGTGAGAAACATCGGCTTTTTCAATGCTACCACACGCTGTTTCCCTGGTGCCAGGGTCCTCGACATTTTACTACTTCTCCCCACTCTCCTGAAAACTCTGCCGGCTTCGATCAAGAGAATCATGGTCCATGTTGGGACAAATGACACATTCCTCCGCCAGTCCGAGCTCACGAAGGATTATTTTACAAAACTTCTGAACCTCCTGAAAACCTGCGGACTGTCTCCCTTCATCAGCGGCCCCCTCCCTACTCTTGGCCGTGGGTATGGCCGTTTCAGCCGAGTCCTCAGCCTGCACACCTGGCTTCACTCTGCCTGCCAAGCCCATAACATTGCCTTCGTGGACAATTTCGACCTGTTCTGGAATCGTCCGTGCTTTTTTAAATCGGACGGAATTCATCCAAACCACACTGGTAGCCGCATGCTAGCGGCTAATCTGCAAGACACCGTCCATTCCTCCCCTTATGCCTGACTACTTGCCTCCCCATCTCACTCAAACCCCTCTCCCTCCATGATCCACCCACTGTCAATGACCCCTCCCCAGAGCTCCCCCCGCTGGCAGATTATCCAACTGTCTCCCTCAGCCACTGGTCTCTCCAAGATTAGCTCTCCTCCCATAATAAACCACAGGAGCAACCAACTGTTCCCGATTCCCGTCCTCATAACCAACAGACACGGCTCTGGCAGAAACACCTCCCGGGCTATCAATCACTCTGTTTTAGCCAGCCCATCTGTCCAGGCTCTGACTCACACCAAACTTGATGACACTTCTGTCAGCTTAACATCCGCTCACTCACGAACAAGGAACACCTCATCCATGATCTCCTAACTGACCGCAACTTCGACTTTCTTTGTATTACGGAAACCTGGCAACAACCAAATGACTTCTCCTCACTCAACGACTCCACCCCACCGGACTATACATATTTGTCCCACCCCCGCTCCCACGGCCGTGGTGGTGGTATCGCAGTGATTCACCACCAGAAGTGGAAGATCCTTCCGCTGTCTTTGCTTCCATCATCCTCATTTGAACATTTGGCACTTACACTCTCTGGACCCACTCCCACCGTCATTGCCACTATTTACCGCCCCCCCAAGCCCCACAGCGACTTCCTAAATGACTTTGCCGTCTTGCTCACCCATCTGTGTACACTATCTCCAAACATAATAATACTAGGGGACTTCAATATCCACATGGACAACACCAATCTGCCTCTCACCAGAGACTTCTTATCATGCCTCGAGAGCTTTGGACTGCATAATTTCATCAACTTCCCAACGCACACTAAAGGACACACTCTGGACCTTCTCTGCTGCTCTGGTCTCATCCCCCTCTACTGCACTGCTGATGATCTCCATGTCAGTGACCATTTCCTCATCTCTTTCAGTACTGCACTCCGCCACTTCAGAGTTAAGTCACCACGCTTTATCTCATTCCGCAATCTGAAAAACATCAACATTGACACCCTTAGTTCCCACATTAATGATATTACCATCCCAGGCTGTTTCACTACCACCGACGAAATCACATCCCACTACAATACTAGTTTAAAGAACATCCTCAACTCCCTCGCCCCAGCCAAAACACGCTCTGTTTCGTTCTCCACAACTGCCCCCTGGTTTACCTTGCATCTCCGCTCCATGAAAACCAAAGGCCGTCAACTGGAAAGGCTTTATAAGAAAACTGGACTCCTGATCCACAAGGAAATGTACATTGCCCACATCCACCAATACAAAGACGCAATTCACCAAGCCAAGACAAAATACTACTCTGCCCAGATCTCCTCCAACAAAGGAAACACCAGATCTCTTTTCACACTTCTCAACAAAACTATCCAGCCACTTGACTCCCTACCTTCACACCTGTATTCAACTGACACATGTAACTCCCTAATGCAGTTCTTCAAGGAAAAAATTCGAAACATTCACCATCACCTAGACACAGGCACACTTTCCGCTCTCCAACCCGGACCTCCTCCCAGCCCACCAACTAATCTGCCTCACCGTCATCAATTCTCCAATTTTCTTCTCCCTCAAAATCTTGACATCGATGCTCTTATCCGGAAATCCAAACCCTCAACATGTCAACTGGATCCCCTACCCACCAATCTGGTCAAATCTTGCCTCCCTGCTGTGCTCCCCCTCATTTCTGCCATCATTAAATCGTCACTTTCGACTGGAACTGTTCCCTCATCCCTCAAAACGGCAGCCATCACCCCAATCCTGAAAAAACCAGGCTCAGACCCCAATAATTACAACAATCTCCGTCCCATTTCCAATCTACCTTTCATTTCCAAAATCCTCGAAAAAGTAGTCGCCTCTCAACTACACACCCACCTAGTACATAACTCCCTTTATGACCCGTTCCAATCTGGTTTCCGCCCCCGCCACAGCACTGAAACTGCTCTCATAAAAATAACCAACGACCTTCTCACTGCAGCTGACTCTGGTTCACTTTCCATCCTTATCCTCCTTGACCTTACTGCAGCATTCGACACCATCTCCCACCCCATTCTACTCCGTAGACTCTCCTCCATCGGTCTTGCCAAGACCCCCCTTCACTGGTTCCATTCGTACCTTTCAGACCGCACACAGTTCATCTAGCTCAAATCATTCAAGTCCGACCTCTCCCCAGTCACTTCAGGCGTGCCACAGGGCTCAGTCCTGGGACCCTTGCTATTCATCATCTATCTTCTTCCCCTTGGTGCCATCTTCCGCAAATTCAACATCCAATATCACTGTTATGCAGACGACACTCAACTGTACCTCTCAAGCTCACCTAACTCCTCACTTCCACCCTCCTCCCTCCCCACCTGCTTAGCTGAAATCAAAGCCTGGTTTTTGTCCAACTTCCTTAAATTAAACAGTGATAAAACTGAAGTGCTCCTCGTAGGGACGAAATCATCCCTCTCTAAAGTTCCCAGTTTCTCCATTCCCATTGACACCTCCTTGGTCTCCCCCTCCCCTCAAGTTAAGAGTTTGGGCGTCATCCTTGACAGCACTCTCTCATTTAAATCCCACATCAGCCATACTACTCGGGCCGCCTATTTCCACCTCCGACAAATAAATCGACTTCGTCCCTCCCTCTCCCCCAGCACCACCTCCATCCTCGTCCATAGTCTTGTCACCTCACGTTTAGATTACTGCAACTCCCTCCTCTTCGGTCTCCCTCAAAAATCTCTCCACAAGCTACAACTGGTCCATAATTCAGCTGCCCGCATCATCACCAAAACCCCATCTTCCCACCACATCTCCCCCATCCTACAACAACTCCACTGGCTTCCCATCACTTTCCGGATCCAGTACAAAATCCTTCTACTCACCTTCAGAGCCATCCATAAACTTGCCCCTCCTTACCTGTCTGACCTCCTCCACATTGCCATTCCAACACGCCCCCTCAGATCCTCCTCCTCCCTCAACCTCACTGTGCCCCCTGTCTACCTCAGGACCATGGGGGCCAGAGCTTTCAGTCGCTCTGCTCCTCACCTTTGGAACTCCTTACCACCAGACATTCGAAATATCGACTCTCTCCCCGTATTTAAATCAAACCTCAAAACACACCTTTTTCGTCTGGCTTACTCACTGCACCACCCTTAATTGTTTTCTTTGTTTAGGTTTATGATTATATGTTGCTTTGTTGATTTTATGTATTTATGCATGTTTCACCTACTATTTTCTTTTTGTTGTAACTGGTGCTATTACAACTGTTATTGAACTCTTAACTGTGAAGCTGACCTATGATTTTAAATTGTAAATAGTGTTGCATAGTTGTACTGTAAAGTGTCCTTGGGTGTCTTGAAAGGCGCTTTGAAATAAAATCTATTATTATTATTATTATTACTCGGGTTTTTCATACCAAATGCTGCATCTGGAAGATCTTTACCCAGTCCACCACCCCCTCAGACACCCCCCCAGACCTGAAATGATGGCGTCTGTCAATGTCAGCTTTTCTTACACTTATAAACACGAGCGGCTGTTTGGGAACTCACCGAATGGCTCGATCACATGGGAACGGCTGAGCTCTGAACCTTTTCTTGGCAGCGTGGAGCGTGTGTCGGGTAGCAGAGGAACCTTCCAGTCTGTGATCTCGTAAAGGCTCACCAGGGCATTTATGCTTGAGCAGAGGTGCTGCAGAAGAATCCTCAGAGGTCATACGTTCATAAGAATAGAACATGGCCTGTTGTTGTTCCATCCTTATTAGTGATCCTCTTTTCCTCCTCCCAAATGGTTGACCTCCAGATCTCAGCAGAGGAGGAGGAGGAGGAGGAGAGGAAACTGCGCATGCTCTCAAACTGCCTAGTATGACATCAACATCAGCAACAGGAGGAAGAGGAGCACCACGGAATGGAGCAGCAGCAACAGGAGGGGGAGGTGGAGGGGGTGCAAAATTAAAAAGAGCACCGGGAACAGGAGCAAGAGGAGCATCAACAGGAGGAAGAGCACCAGCATGAGGAGGAAGAGGAGGAGCACGGAATGGAGAAGAAGCAGGAGGGGGAGGAGGAGCACCACGGAATGGAGGAGCAGCAGGAGGAGGGGGAGGAGGAGCAACAGGAGGAAGAGCACCAGTAAGTAACCCAGTAAACATCGTCACGCACAGCGGTTTTTACCGCGGTGGCGCGACGAGGTCCGAAAGGACCCGTGCAGACCTGAGACCGCAGGCGAAGAGGCGGCTGTGCTGCACGCCGTCCCTGAGCAGCTGCAGGGTCAGAAAGGACAGTTGCTTAGAGTGTTCAGATTTAAAATCGCCAGGAAGGCACTGGTGGCGATGGCTCCATGCAAAATCCTCCATTGGAGGTCACCAGTCCTCTTCTTGAGAGGGGGCTTGTAGAGAGTCCTCCACTGAGGACTCTGTCCCCCCAGCCTGTCCTTCCATACTGTCACCTCTCTGTTTTTCAGTTTGTCTTTGTTGAGTGCCTTCACAATGTTGGCGTATGAAATCCTCCTGTCCATGCTGTGAAGGGATCCTGAGCCACAGCCATCCAGGAGAGGACCCCCGAGGTCCAGGAGGTCCGGGTGCAGGTGGAGTTCAGGGAAATCGTCCGTGGGGTCAGTCTCAGCCTCTCCTCTCCCGTGAAGGAGGAGGAGACCCTTCTCCTTTGTCGACAGTCTGTGTTTCCAGAGGCCCAAGCTCCTCTGGATCAGTCGGACCGACCGGACCCCCAGCGCCGAGCTCACAGCCTGTGCATTGGTTAGCTCTGGTCCCGCTGCCGCCACCAGCTGCTCCAGTGTCACCATCCTCATTCGGATCAGGGCCTCCTTCAGCCCAGGGGTGGCACTGCTGCAGACGTCCAGTCTGCCACCACAGACTAACAGCTCCTTTAAAAGCCAGTGCAGAGAGTCACCCCCACCCCAGTTGCCGACAGCAATGGCTTCGCTCTGTCCCCAGTTTACCCTCGCCGCCGACACCATGGAAAACCTGTCCGTTATGCGATTTAAAATGTTGATGTCCTGCTGATCTCTAGTAAAAACAATGACATCGTCAGCATAAGCAGATAAAACCAAGTTTCCAGTAAAACCCGATAAAACCAAACCCTGAACATTTGCACGTATTTTGATCAGGAGGGGTTCCACGGATAGCGCATAGAGCATCCCCGACAGGGCGCAGCCCTGACGGACACCTCTATGCACCCTAAAGGGAGCACACAAGCCACCGTTGAACTTCAGGACACTCTCAATGTCACGATACAAGACCTTGATCGTGGCTATCAGACCAGCGCTGAACCCAAACCTCTCCATGGTTCTCCACAGAAAGCTGTGTTCAACACGGTCGAAGGCCTTTCTTGGTCTAAGGAAAGGAGACCAACCTGCGTTCCCAATGAACTGGAGACTTCCAAAACGTCCCGAATGAGGTGGATGTTATCCACCATTGACCTGCCGGGCACACAGTACGTCTGGTCCCGGTGGATGACGTGTTCCATGGCCTCCCTCAGCCGGGTGGCCAAGGCTTTGGAGAGGATTTTGTAGTCCGAGCAGAGCAGGGAAACGGGGCGCCAGTTCTTGATGTCCTGCAGGTTCCCCTTCTTTGGTAGGAGGGCAATTACTGCCGTCCTGCAGGACAGCGGCAGGGAGCCAGAGTGAAGACTTTCATTGAGGACGTCCAGGAGGTCTTGCCCCACGATGCTCCAGAATGCCTTGTAGAAGTCCACCCCCAGTCCGTCGATGCCCGGAGCCTTCAGGCTCTGCATGCTCTGAAGAGCAGCATACACCTCCGGGACAGACAGGGGGCGTTCCAGCTGACCACTGGCCTCTTCTGGCACCTGGGGCAGTCCAGAGCAGTATTCCTCGAACAGTTCATTGTTCTCCTTATACTCACTCCTGAACAATGAGGAGTAAAAGTCCACCGCCCTCCTCCGGATCTGCTCCGGCTCCATCAGCTCCAGTCCTTCCTCCGATAGTAGGGAGTGGATGACCCTGCTCTGCCCACGCTTCCTCTCCAGGCCAAAGAAGAATGTCGAGGGGGTATCCATCTCTGCGATGTCTTGGATCCGGGACCGCACTAGCGCACCTTGTACCTTAGTGTCTAGCAGGTTGGCCAAGGCCATCTTTTTGGTCTTGAGGGCCTCCCTCGAGCCAGGAGGCGCCCGTTGAGGGGGAGGTAATGTTGGGATTTCTTGTTTGTGTCTGTCTTTGGCCTGCAGGGTGTGGTGTTGAGCACAATTGGGTGCAGCTGGCACTGCAGGCGGGCGCACCTGTAGGCAATTTACATCTTGCTGCCTATTTAAGCAGGTTGTGCCTGCCTGTCAGGGCCGGGGGTGTCTGTTCGTTTAGGGAGTGTGTTTGTTGGTCTTGTGTGGGAGCTTGTTTGGTCCAGGGTGACTGCTTTGTCGCCAGTGTCTCGGGGCACGTTCATGTGGGGAGCGTGTCGCGCCGGACTCCAGAGTCCTCACCGGTCCAGGGGGACTGCAGCGTTTTGAGGACTCACCGGTGTTCCGAGTTCCCAGCAGTCCAGGGGGACTGCGTGTGGTGTGTGGACTCGCCGATGGACCTGGGACGGGCGGACGCTGCCTCCCAATCCCCCTGCGGTCCAGGAGGACTGCTTCTGTTGTCAATGCTCCTGTTCCAGTGTTCCTGTCGTCCTGGAGGGCCGCTCCTGTTCCTGTTCCATGTCTCCTGGAGGACCGCTCCTGCCCCCTTGCAGTCTAGGAGGACTGCCTCTGCCCTCAGTGTCTCGGGGCACGTTCATGTGGGGAGCATGTCGCGCCGGACCTCTCGAGTCCTCGCCGGTCCGGGGGGACTGCTGCGTGTCGAGGACTCACCGGTGTTCCGAGTTCCCGGCAGTCCAGGGGGACTGCATCTGGTTTGGGGACTCGCCGATGGACCTGGGACGGGCGGACGCTGCCTCCCGATCCCCCTGCGGTCCAGGAGGACTGTTTTCTGTCATTAGTGTGTGCTCCCCTTCCCTGTAAATAAAGCCTTTGACCTCCCCACCACGGTGTCCTGGCCTGCGTTCGGGTCCGCTACCACCATGTATCGTAACAGAACACCCCGGCCAGTGTGGACCCGGCGGGTCAGGATGGTGGAGCTAAGGACACAACCCCTCCCTTCCCCTCCCCTCGTCGCCTTTGCTGTGCTCACCCTGATGGTCCTTCTTGGGCGCCAGGAGGTGCCCCGTTGAGGGGGAGGTAATGTTGGGATTTCTTGTTTGTGTCTGTCTTTGGCCTGCAGGGTGTGGTGTTGAGCACAATTGGGTGCAGCTGGCACTGCAGGCGGGCACACCTGTAGGCAATTTACATCTTGCTGCCTATTTAAGCAGGTTGTGCCTGCCTGTCAAGGCCGGGGGTGTCTGTTCCTGTAGGGAGTGTGTTTGGTCCAGGGTGACTGCTTTGTCGCCAGTGTCTTGGGGAGCGTGTCGCGCCGGACTCCCGAGTCCTCACCGGTCCAGGGGGACTGCAGCATTTTGAGGACTCACCGGTGTTCCGAGTTCCCAGCAGTCCAGGGGGACTGCGTCTGGTGTGGGGACTCGCCGATGGACCTGGGACGGGCAGACGCTGCCTCCCGATCCCCCTGCGGTCCAGGAGGACTGTTTCTGTTGTCAATGCTCCTGTTCCAGTGTTCCTGTTGTCCTGGAGGGCCGCTCCTGTTCCTGTTCCGTGTCTCCTGGAGGACCGTTCCTGCCCCCTTGCAGTCTAGGAGGACTGCCTCTGCCCTCAGTGTCTCGGGGTTAAGTAAACACATTCTTCTCTGATGACCTCATAACACAGTATAGCAAAACAAATGGCCTAGAGTCCAGTTATTTTCAAAGAGGAAAGTAGGAGTTTAGCCTCATGGAGCACGTTAGAAGATCAATCGGGAGCCGGAGCACATCCTCGTTAGACGTTGCTTATACAGGAAAAAACAGGACATCTATCACAAGCTGATGACAAGACAAAAGAGCAGGAAACATATGGAACAGGTGTGAGATGGCGCTAAGCTAGCTGAAGAATAAGTTGAGGTCTTACAGAAGTCCAGGCCTGCAGAGAATAGATACACAGGCTTCAGATACTACAGCACGTAAATAACAAAACCTTCCTTCAGTGAAAGGAGGGGAAGGACTGAAGCTAAAGAGTGCTCAGATGACTAAAGCTGAAGGTTTTACTCGTAAATCAACACTTTTTTCCCTCCTCTCTCCCTTCTCAGGAGCGGTCCTCCCCATCTCGAGGTTTCTCTGTATAAAACCCTCGTCCTACAGGAGCTCGGGAAGCTTCTCCACACGTTGTGGCGACGGTGCAGACGGATAGAGGACACAGACTCACGCAGCCTGTCCAGCTCCTCCGTCCTGTTGGCCAGGCTGGCGTTCAGCAGGGCTCTCTCCTCGGACACCTGAAGAAGCTCGCAAGCACAGGTGAGGAGGCGCTCAGACAGGTTGGTTCTGGTGGCAGCGAGTTTGGTAGTCGAGAGGTGAACTGAGAGCAGAGCGGGCGCACGCACACACACACACACACACACACACACACACACACACACACACACACACTTATGGAAGGTGCTGTAACAGGGCACTAAATAATTGGTCCACTATCACCTAAAGCAGCTCTGGGGCCACCTGGAACCACGAGAAGAAGTTCCTATTTTACATATTGTTTAAGAAGAAGCAGCTGGTGCTTCCTGTTGTAGCAACAGCAGAAACGCTGCAGGTCACAGAACAATGACCAACAGTTTACTGAAGGAGTGGAGCTGCCTCAGACGCTTCACAGACGCTGCAGACGCAACAGACGGTTCCTTCTTTGGACCTCAGCAGGTTCCTGGTATCAAAAGGCCTGCTTTGATCTCCTGGCCACACCCTCTCCCTCGCGACAGGAAGATACTACAAAGGATACTGGTGCTGCCATCTACTGGTGGGTCGAGGTACTGAGTGATAACAGACACTTGAATGTAGCTAAAAGCGCTTTATGTCAACCCCCCCCACCCCCATGACACAGAAGAAACAGGAAGTATAAAAAACTAAAGAAATAAAACAATATTTGAGAAAAACTCAGGATAAACATGAACAAGCATAAAAGAGCAGTTAGTTAAAAGCCGAGGTAAGTCTCAGGAAGTCTGACGGGAACATCGATTAAATGTGACGGGTTGGATAAATAATAAAATAAATAAAAAGTAGGTTAAGAACACGAGATAAAAAGACAAATTAAATAGGCGGGAGCTTGTTTTCCGAAATGTCAGCGTTCCTGGCGGTCCCTGAGCTCATCCGGCAGGCTGTTCCCCATTTGGGGGCCATCAAAGGGAAGAGATGAAAGGCCGTGTGGGAGGATCAGAGGGTCCAGGGGGGTTCCGAAGGGTCCAGGAGGGCTCTCTGGGCCTCAGCACCGACGACCCAAACGGGCATCCAGAGGGCCCGTGTCACCGCCTCCACCGGACTCGACGTTTGACCTTGTATGACCCCGTCCTCCAGAGCTGGAGAAGGTGGAGGTGGAGGCGTCATGCCTGAAGACGGCTGAACTTTATTGGGGGAAACAGCTGCGGAACCACCAACATTTGAAAATAACACTTGTTTCTCGAGAAACTTCCTCATATGGGTCATCACACCTCAGCTAAAGAGCAGCAGCACTTCCCTCTGCACCTTAAAATACTCCGCTTGGCTCTTCTAACCTAATTTCTTCTCACAAACCCACTGAAGAGGTTTGTTACATGAGATATCGTTCCAGTTTGCTTCCCAGGTTGTGTCAGCGATGCGCAAGTGTGCACAGTCCTCTTCGCCCAATGTTGGGTCGTTGTTCCCATTGTCCGGCTGTTTTTTATACCAGTACCTGTAGAGCAGGAGGAAAATGACGTTTCAAGGTTTCATCTCTCATTTTATAGGAAATACTGATGTGGGTCTCCCTCTGTGGGTGCTAGCATGTTTTCCACACCAGCCAGGAACTGACAGATACCCTTTGGTCAGCGGGTTGCCGTCGGTCCATTTCCAGGTTCCCTCCGTTTCCACGTCGTTCAGGCCGATCCACGTGTCTTTCTTGACGTTTTTGGAGAGGAATTTCTGTTTAAGGTAACAGAAAACCATCAGGATTCTCTGCACACTCGCTAAGAAACGCACCCTGACACGCCGGCGAGGGGGAACAAACGCCACCGACCTGCTCTTCAGAAGTGTCAACGACCACCAGATCCGCTCCCACCTGTTGGCAGTTCTGCCTCGAAGCCTCCCAGGACGTGAGCTCGCAGGAGAAGAAGTAGCAGAAGTTGTTGAACAACGTCCAGCCAATCCGGCAGCTTTTCTCTGCGAGACAGATGAAAGAAACCCAGATGTGACTCCAGATGTTCGTTAGCAGAAAACCCGCTTTTATTGAGATTTAATGCTACTGTGGTAAATTTCTTCTGATGGTCGTCGAGAGGTGCTGATGAGGAAGGAATCTTCGCAGACACCGAGCTGTGGCTGCAGTTTGCCCGAGGGAGGTTTCGTGGTCCAAATGGTGAAGACCTCCGAAGTGCTCACTTCGATAGCCCCTTCTTATATGGTAAGTAAACACATTCTTCTCTGATGACCTCATAACACAGTATAGCAAAACAAATGGCCTAGAGTCCAGTTATTTACAAAGAGGAAAGTAGGAGTTTAGCCTCATGGAGCACGTTAGAAGAACAATCGGGAGCCGGAGCACATCCTCGTTAGACGTTGCTTATACAGGAAAAAAAACGGGACATCTATCACAAGCTGATGACAAAAGAGCAGGAAACATATGGAACAGGTGTGAGATGGCGCTAAGCTAGCTGAAGAATAAGTTGAGGTCTTACAGAAGTCCAGGCCTGCAGAGAATAGATACACAGGCTTCAGATACTACAGCACGTAAATAACAAAACCTTCCTTCAGTGAAAGGAGGGGAAGGACTGAAGCTAAAGAGTGCTCAGATGACTAAAGCTGAAGGTTTTACTCGTAAATCAACACTTTTTTCCCTCCTCTCTCCCTTCTCAGGAGCGGTCCTCCCCATCTCGAGGTTTCTCCGTATAAAACCCTCGTCATACAGGAGCTCGGGAAGCTTCTCCACAGGTTGTGGCGACTGTGCAGACGGACAGAGGACACACACTCACGCAGCCTGTCCAGCTCCTCCGTCCTGTTGGCCAGGCTGGCGTTCAGCAGGGCTCTCTCCTCGGACACCTGAAGAAGCTCGCCAGCACAGGTGAGGAGGCGCTCAGACAGGTTGGTTCTGGTGGCGGCGAGTTCAGACAGGTTGGTTCTGGTGGCGGCGAGTTCGGTAGTCGAGAGGTGAACTGAGAACAGAGAGCAGAGCGCACACACACACACACACTTATGGAAGGTGCTGTAACAGGGCGGGGACGTTGTTAAACCACAGCAAAACCACCATTTTACAGAAAAAGACGTTGGACTGAAACAGAATTCTAGCTGAAGTGACCTTTTGGTTTCATTAAAACGACTTTGACCTGTGTCATCCGTGAACTTTCCTTTCCTTTTTTTAAATAATTATCCGTTCAGCAGTAAAGAAGCACCTCGATGCCTCCTGCTGGCTGGTTGCAGCATGTGAGAAGAATTATTGTTGTTATTACTATTATCGTTTCAATGCTATAGTAAGTATAGTAAGTAGATTTAGAATGTTTAATCAAAAAGAATGTATGAGTGTTTGAATCAAGTATTGAAGCTGTTATGTACCCAGCACTGGGAGGTATCACGTTCAAGGACACGAGGAAGTCGTAGAGATAGGAGGAGAAGGAATCATGAGGTCAGATTGATACAAATTTTGTGTGCACCAAATAAAAGAGGAGAGCGAGCAGCAGACGGACGGAGTTGAGAGAGGAAGCTTGAACTGCTCGTCAGCTCTCCCTTGCAAGGCCTCCTGTTGTTTGTGTGGTTGATCTGAGTCTAGTGAACGAACAGCGCGGGTGACCAAACATCACCCTCACAAAAATTGGTCCTTCGAGCCGGATCCCAAGACCTGGAGAGGAGCGCCGTGGGACGACCGAACGCCGAAGTCTGTGCACAGCCGGAGTCAAAAGGACGTCTGAAGTGAAAGACCTTTCATCACGAGTTGACGGAAGGCCGGTCTTCGTCCCTCCCAGGGCGACCATCTCCAGTGACGGGAAGAAGGCACTAAAACAACTCAGAGAGAAACCATAGAAGCAACGGAGTGAGTATAAGACACAAAAAGCGCTACACAGAAAATACCGCGGTATTGCCTGCCTGGTCATCGGGAGAGAAGCAGAGGCAAGATACACCCGCCTCCTCGGAGGTAGAAGCTTGGTGTATACTCTCCTGATTAAAAAAGAGGGGTTATAAGGCCACGGCGGAGGGACTGAACTAGATATCCTGTAGGGATTGAGGATTGTTCAGTCGGGAGATCAGGCGTCTCCACTCAAATACATAAAAATTGATGAAATAAAGTGCAAACATGGGCAACCAACATTCCACAAAAGGTGCTGAATTCGAAATCCCAGCATCATGTAAACACATGGAAGACAAATATCCAGGTTCATGCTCATATGTTCAGCTGTGGATGACTAAGTTCGATTGGGATGGTAACTTAGACAGGCCAGGCAATATTACAAAATTAAAAGAAGTTACTATACTAACGGTACTGAAACACAGCAAGTCCTCATGTGCGTTAATGGCAAGAAATGGGGCACTGTTAGAGGAGATTGGATCCCAGTGGATCCAGCCACTCAACAACCATGGCAGCCTGGCAGCCAAGAACTAAATGACAGACTCGACAGACTGTACGAGCGCATGCGAACTGCTTTTACCAGACGAGCTGACTACAGCGCCATTACTGCCACGAGACAAAAGACTGACGAAAGTTTTGAAGACTATAGCATGAGAATGAAAGATGTGTTCCGAAAAAATAGTGGAATTCCGTATGCGGAAGAACCAGAAGGTCCCTACCAACAGCAGTTAAAGCAAGCTATACATGGGGGATCAAAATCAGAGATAAAAACCTGGGTAGAGAGACAGTTAGTTGATTTCGGAACTTGTAACCTAAACCGCTATGAACAACATGCTATGCATGCTGAAAGACAATGCCAAAAAAGTAAGAACCAATCAACAGGCATGTTTTTCAATGCCAACCCTCTCCCAAGCCGAGGCCGCGGACATGGGCGAGGCCGAGGCGGAAGGGGAGGAGGAGGCAACTCCCGTGAAAATGATCAGTGTCATTATTGTAAAAATTATGGACACTGGGAACGTGATTGCAAAAAGAAACAACGTGACCAGAGATATAATAGAGGACAGCAGCAAGGTTCTAATCCACCTCAACAATGACTAGAACCGGAAAAAGATGTCACAAAAATTAAAACAAATCAGGGCACAAAATTTGACCAATTTGAAAAAGAAGACTTAGAAGATGTTTTAGACTTAGAAACCATCTTCCTGTTTGCTGAAGGCAAACCAGAAATACAACTGACCATGTTAGGTAATTCTTTAACATTCTTAGTAGACACGGGTGCAGGTAAATCAGTAATTAGAGATCCAATAGCCCTGACACCAACTTCTACACAGATTTTTGTGAGATCAGCAAATGGTCTTGTAACTAAAGAAAGAATGTCAGTTCCTGTAGATGTTTGTGACCCTGTAAGTGGAATCACACTTAAAGCTCCTTTCGTGATCTCCACCACATGTCCCGTAAACCTGTTAGGAAGAGATCTTATCTCTCAGCTTCAGTTGATGATTCGTACCACAGCCGAAGGGATGTGGTCTGTAGATAGAATGGTTAATCTGTGGGTAAGAGAAGGAGAGATGTGCAGTAAATTTTGGTCACTTGACATTCCTGAAAAGCAGCCCCCTCCATTTTCTGAGCCAATCACTATGATATATGGTAAAGCTCTGTCATACTTACAGCCTGAAGCCCAGCTCCACAATCAAGCTGACCTGCATGTTACCATGCACGTGGAGCGCATAGGTGGATTCTGTAAATCAGACTCACACGGCACATCAAGCTATGCAGAGAAGTTTGCTAAACTCAAAGATCCACGAATGATGTAATTATGCACCTATATGTGTGTGGACAGACAGCTGTCTGCACGGCAGGAAGCCTTTCCACCGAAGCAGCAGCGCTATTCAAAGTGTCAGGTTCTGTACCACATGTTTCTATTGCTAAACCGCTTAAGAAAAGATGGCAAGACTTGGGATGTGATGTAAAACACTGGAGCAGCCTGCCCTATAGGCCTAAGGGTGAGGTTGATTTTAATGATCAGTTCCAGGTGTGGCGCATTCCCCTTAAAACATGGTTGCTGACACATCCAGCAACGCACCTCACAGACCAGAGTTCATGAGAAGAAGACATCTTCCTCACGCAGGAGGAAGATGAGAAGCTGAAAGAGCTTCCCCCTGAATTATGGTCGGAAGGACCTGCGGATGTAGGTCTTATAAAAGGAGCAGAACCTGTAAAAATAATCCCTAAATCAGATTATAGACCATTTCAGAGGCAATATCCCCTTAAGACCGATGCACAGGAGGGTATTGTTCCGATATTTAACTCACTGCTTAAAGCAGGAGTCATCAGAGAGTGTCCTGAGTCTCCTGTAAGTACACCCCTATTTCCAGTAAGGAAGGCACCACCATCTACCGGCTGGCGGATGGTGCAGGACCTGCAAGCTGTAAATGCTGCAGTGGTCCCTAGGTCTCCCTTAGTCGCAGATCCATACACCCTGCTGAATGACTTAAACCCTGAACATCAGTGGTACACGGTGATCGATGTATCCAATGCATTTTTCTCTGTACCAGTACATCCAGACAGCCAGTTTTGGTTTGCATTTACGTTTCAAGGACGGAGGTACACCTGGACAAGGTTACCTCAGGGCTACTGTGAGAGTCCCACAATCTTCTCTCAGGTAATGATGTCATCATTAGCTAAGTTTAAACCTCCGTGTGGAAGTCAAATCCTCGTCTACGTGGATGACATCCTCATGGCGTCAAAAACAGAGGCAGATTGTTGGTCAGACACGCTAGCATTGCTACACTGGCTAGCCACTCAAGGCCATAGATTAAGCAAAAGCAAACTGCAACTGGTGAAGCAGGAAGTGGTTTATCTGGGCCATGTTTTGACACATAATGGTAAAGCTATTCTCAAGTCGAGGAAAACAGCAGTGCTTGAAGCCCCAAAACCAAAAACAAAGAAGCAGATGATGTCATTCTTAGGACTTGTGAATTTTTGCAGATCATGGATCTTAGATTATGCGAAAATAACTGCCCCTTTACAAGCATTGATGTATGATAATCCCTTAGCAATGACTGATGTGTTAACTTGGACCCCTGAAGCTGAAGAAGCATTTAAACACACAAAACAGGCCCTTGTAGGTGCTGGAGTGTTAAAGCTGCCAGACTATCAGAAGCCTTTTGAGCAGGTCGTAGATTGCAAAGGTAATTTTATGACTTCAGTTTTGTTGCAGAAGCACGGAGATAAGAGGCAGCCAGTGGCCTACTACTCCCACAAGCTAGATCCCGTAGTTTGTGCACTCCCACCATGCGTTAAAGCAGTGGTGGCAGCATCTGAGGCAGTAAAAGCCTCCGCAGGAGTGGTGCTATATCATGAGCTAACTTTGCTAGTTCCACATGCAGTGTCAATACTGCTGCTACAAAGTAAGATAGCATTCCTGTCGCCCGCACGTCATCTTTCCTGCATGGCAGTGTTGCTGTCTCAGCCGAATCTGACGATTCGTCGCTGCACGATCTTAAACCCAGCAACGCTGCTACCCACCGCAGAAGAGGGACACCAGCACAACTGCCTGGATGAGGTCTCCATTACGGTCCTGCCGCGACCAGATCTCAGTGATGTCGCGTTGACTACAGGACAGACACTCTTTGTGGATGGATCATCGAGAAAAGATGACTGTGGACGCACTAGAACTGCCTATGCAGTAGTCACAGCAACTGAGGTGGTGGAGGCGAAACCACTTCCCCCCTCCTATTCTGCTCAAGCTGCAGAACTCGTCGCACTCACACGTGCCTGTGAACTAAGCAAGCGGTCATGCATGCAGAACTGTTAAAAAAGTTAATGGCAGCAGTACAGCAGCCACGCAAAATAGCTGTATGTAAATGCACTGCACACACTAACAACACAGACGCAGTCTCACAAGGCAATGCCTTTGCTGACAGAGCCGCAAAGGCTGCAGCAAATAACAACACACTTCTTGATAATGAGGAATCATTTACCTTAGAACCTGCAGATAATGATATTCTAAAAGAAATGCAACAAAGTGCTCCAGAAAAGGAAAAGGCCACGTGGAAGAAGCGAGGAGCCAAACTGGATGACAAAGGACTGTTAACCATAGGAAACAAACCAATCCTTCCCCGGAATATGCATAAATGGGCAGCATTAGTGAGCCATGGGCCATGCCATGTCTCAACAGGAGGGATGGTACAGATGGTTAATGAACATTATTACACTATAGGATTTCATACCTACTAATTTTTGTTCACAATGTGCTATTTGTGTAAAACACAGCCCACAGGGAGCCCTTAAGGCCCCTGCAGGTATTACACCATTGCCAAATCATCCATTTCACACAGTTTTTCTAGATTTTATTCAGCTAACACCATGTGAAGGTAAACAATATTGTCTAGTAGTGTTAGATGGATTTACTAGGTGGGTAGAAATTTTCCCCACAGCAAAAGCAGATGCACTGACAGTAGCAAAAGTTTTATGTAGAGAGATCATTCCCAGGTTTGGCATCCCGAAGGTCATCTGGAGCGACAATGGAAGCCATTTTGTAAATGAGATAGTGAAAACTGTAGGAGTAACTTTGGACATTGATTTGAAGAATCACTGCGCATACCACCCTCAGAGTGCAGGGTTGGTTGAAAGAGTCAACGGTACTATTAAGAACAGACTGAAGAAGTGTATGGACGAGACAGGAAAGAACTGGATGTTTTGTCTCGACCTGGTGAAATTATGGATGCACATAACACCACACAAGAAAACAGGCATCACACCCTTTGAAGCATTATATGGGCGGCCTTATTGCCTACCATACTTTGCAACAACAAATGAGCTAAAACATGTTGAAGAAACAATAGCAGATTATCTGAAAAAAGTGTTACTTAACCGAAGTGTGAATACTGTAAATGTTCTGCCTAGTCCTGTGTCTTCCACAGATTCCACCCCCCAGGAACCCATTCAACCGGGCGACTACGTGTGGGTGAAGAAGTTTGTGCGGAAGAGGTGGAACACGCCTAGATGGGAAGGTCCTTATCAAGTACAGCTGACCACAAAGACTGCAGTTCGAGTGGACGGGAAACTGTCGTGGATACACCTTTCCCATTGTAAGAAACAGAAAATTCTTCCAGGTGAAGGCGAGGGAGCAGTGGCGGACTCTCCGTAAACGGCTGACGGCCTGTATAGGTCCAGCAACGGCTGAACCCCGTCGGAACCTGTGAAGAGGATCTAAAAGGAAATGAAGTTGTTCTTCCTAATTGTGGTGAGTGCTGTGACGGCAGGACTCGTGAGTTTTGGTCTTTGGAACTTCCGACAGGAGGGAGGTAATCAGGGACAGAAAGATGCTCTGAGACAGGATGAGAGCTACGCGCGCGCTAAACGCACCGTAGTTAGCCACTTAGAACATTCGTGGTTAGAACAAAATCCAGAGTCCTCACACACTTACGGTTTGAATACATGGTGGCGCTATGCTAATTTCACAGCTCGGACACAGAATCATTCTCGTTGTTACGTTTGTTCTATGCTACCAGTTTCTGTGCATACACCGCAAGTAACTGCTGAACCAA
The DNA here is from genome assembly GCF_901000725.2 of Takifugu rubripes. Classification (NCBI taxonomy): domain Eukaryota; kingdom Metazoa; phylum Chordata; class Actinopteri; order Tetraodontiformes; family Tetraodontidae; genus Takifugu; species Takifugu rubripes. Next base: position 26,236,430 of record NC_042285.1, on the reverse strand, counting down.
TGACAGGGAGTGTAGGACAGTGCTTTGTCCATATAGGGCTAAGCCGTGACACGAACTTCACACTCAAGTTGTTGGACGGAACGTGGTTCACTCGCAGCAACTGCACCCAAGAGCCACTACGGACAATGGCAGGGAAAGCCAATAGATTCAGATTCCCTGTGCTAGGTGCAATAAATCACACATGCTGCTATGCACGGAGTGGTGGTAGAGATTTGGGGTCGTTACACAAGGATGTCTGTAAAGTTGTTTATACGTCATGCACACTGGGAGTCAGTCGTGATGTGAAGTTTAACACTTCAACTGATCGGTATTATCGGAAAATGTGTCTACAGCAAAAGAAAAGTTCCGAACAGTGTGAACAGGAGTGTATTGATGACCCCCGGCACTTATGAGGTTTATTTACCTTAGATGAAGCAACACAGAGGTGTCCAGAAGGTTATAACTGTACATGTAACTATCCCGCTTTCGCGCCAGGAGACAGGCACGCAATTAGTGGATAAGGGATGGTGGTTATGTGGACACAATGCGTATGCAGACCTACCAGCAAACTGGTCAGGAGTGTGTGCTCCAGTACATCTCAAGGATCACACAGTCATAATTTATGCTGCTAATGCTAGATCTGCACCACAGTTGCTCTCACAGGAGTCAAGGAAGAAATGACAGCGCTAAGACTGATGACCACGCAGAATAGGATGGCCTTAGATCTCATAACGGCCCCCCAGGGAGGAGTGTGTGCAATGGTAGGAGATTACTGTTGTACGTTCATCCCAGAGAATGATGCGGACGGTCACCTGATAGATAGCGCATTGAAAAATTTAACTAAACTACAGAGAGCTATGATTGATGATGGTAGCCCCCACCAGAGTGGCTTACAGGGATGTTGTCAAGGTGGAGGGAACTGTTGTTCAAGATAGGAATGATGATAGGGATAGTGCTGCTAGTATTAGCCATACTAGCTTGCTGTGTAGTACCTCTTGTTCGGGGTTGCATTGGCCGGCTCGTGGGATCAGCTGTTACTAGTACTTTGCTGCAGGTGGAAGAACGATCTCTACTGGACAACGATGAAGAGGAATCAGAAGAAGAATGGACAAATGTGACACAAGATGTAAATGAAATGTTTAAGATGTCTTAAGCTGTACACATGTTGAACTCTGAGTGTAAGAAATGTGTTTCTAGGAAAATGACGTAATGCATTTAAATTTCATGAAATGAAATGATGTAATACTGACAATGAGAATCTAGACGCATTTAATGATAAACAGGAGGGAAATGTGAGAAGAATTATTGTTGTTATTACTATTATCGTTTCAATGCTATAGTAAGTATAGTAAGTAGATTTAGAATGTTTAATCAAAAAGAATGTATGAGTGTTTGAATCAAGTATTGTAGCTGTTATGTACCCAGCACTGGGAGGTATCATGTTCAAGGACACGAGGAAGTCGTAGAGATAGGAGGAGAAGGAATCATGAGGTCAGATTGATACAAATTTTGTGTGCACCAAATAAAAGAGGAGAGCGAGCAGCAGACGGACGGAGTTGAGAGAGGAAGCTTGAACTGCTCGTCAGCTCTCCCTTGCAAGGCCTCCTGTTGTTTGTGTGGTTGATCTGAGTCTAGTAAACGAACAGCGCGGGTGACCAAACATCACCCTCACAAGCGCCACACTGAGAACCTCCCCCAAAAACTGTTCTGCCAAAAAGTTTGGTGAATTTAGTTTTTAAGGTAAAAGCCTGTGAAAGCGGACGGGAACCAGACTCACGGAGGACGCCGACGACCACCAGTCCGGTCAGCAGAGCCAGACTCAGCAGGCCCAGACACGGAAGAAGGTACCAGCTCAGGCTGCTCTCGGAGCTCCGGGAGCCTGAAGGCAGACAAGATCAGAGGAAAGACAACAGTGGTTCAGGCCTCCGTCAGGCTGCCCCGGCTCACCTTGGCGGGGCGCAGGAGGGTCCGGCTGCACCGATTTGAGATAGTCGATGTTTCCGTAAAACTCTTCCATGGCTGAGCGGCTGCTTCACCTCTGAACAGCTGCACGACAGCATCTGAGGAAGTCGTCGACTTGAAATACCACAGAAACACCCACCATCGACCACCCACGTGAAGTTGTGAAGGAGGCGCTGCAGCCTCTCTCACAGTCTAAAACCTCAGTGGTCAAATGTTCAGGAAGAGACGTGAGAACCAGTGTTGGAGAACATGGCCGCTTTAATCAAGTCAGAATGAAGCTTCGCAGAGATGAACAATCCCAGAGGAGAAAACAACAACGCTCACAGAAATATTTTCAACTTATTCTTTAGGCGCAGCGACAAAAATGATGATAAATGAAGAGCTGGGTAATAAAACATGTGAGGAGGCTAAAAAACATCCTTGGATACAAGCCGAGTCATTATTTTAAAAGATTTGCCAAAGCTGCTTATAAACCATGTGTAAAATAAGGTTAAAAAAGTAAAACAGGTGGGATAAAAGTGTTGATGCTTTACTGGGAACGACGCCATGGACCTCGGAACTCTGCAAACTTGTGGATTTAGATGGAAACAATGCTTTTTAAATCTTATAATGCCAGGATTTAAAGTTCACGCCGATATATTTAAAAACCAAACGGTGCCATGTTGCTCTGGACCACCAGGGGGCGGCAGAGATACTTTGGCTCCAGATATTTGGAGTAGTAGATGATTACCAAGAAATGACGCAAGCGAGGGTTTTATGTTTAAAGAGTCGATCAGAACCATGACTCTGGTGTACTGGTGTCCTCCTGCTGCCTCAGGAGGCCAGTAAAGGGACTGGGCTCAGACGCAGTTCCAGCTTGTTGAGAGGGGAGGAATGGTGGGTGACGTCGAAGCCCAGCAGCTGACGGGTGGACGACTCCCAGCTCCGACCAAACTCCAGGCGGCTGCAGATGCAGGGATACTGCCGGTCAGCCCAGCAAACCCAGTCCACCGCTCTCTTCACCTGCTTCCAGCGCGCGCTCCTGCAACAAGAAGTCACATGGTACAAAGGGGCGTTAGCTCCGAAGGCTCACGGCTCCGCTGTGTTCCAGTTTTCATTCTGACCTGTGCCGAGAGGACTCGACCAGGGAGAAGAGGGTCCGGAGCAGCGTGCCCTCTTCCAGCTTCTCCACCCTCATCATCTGCAGAACCAGGAGAGTCGCCACGAGCCTCAGGATGTCAGCACGGGCCCTCGACCCTGCAGGACACACAGCACACGGGGGCGGTTTCAACACCACTGGGCGGAACCAAAGTACCACCATCAAAGTACCAGCAGAGTCCAGCGGTTCTCACCCAGGGAATCGATGCCTTTGCTCTTCAGGAAAACGTTGGCAAAAAGGTCAGCGTTGAAATTTAGGAGTGTTCCCAGTTCGGGGGTTAATTCCCAGTAGCCATCCTGCAGCCCAGAGAGCGTGGAGGCGTCAGGAACAACGAAGGAAAGAAACAGCCGGCTTTTGCTTTTAAAGTGGATACTACTCGGGTTTTTCATACCAAATGCTGCATCTGGAAGATCTTTACCCAGTCCACCACCCCCTCAGACACCCCCCCAGACCTGAAATGATGGCGTCTGTCAATGTCAGCTTTTCTTACACTTATAAACACGAGCGGCTGTTTGGGAACTCACCGAATGGCTCCATCACATGGGAACGGCTGAGCTCTCAACCTTTTCTTGGCAGGAAGGAGGAAGAGCACCAGCATGAGGAGGAAGAGGAGGAGCACGGAATGGAGGAGAAGCAGGAGGGGGAGGAGGAGCACCACGGAATGGAGGAGCAGGAGGAGGGGGAGGAGGAGCAACAGGAGGAAGAGCACCAGTAAGTAACCCAGTAAACATCGGCACGCACAGCGGTTTTAACCGCGGTGGCGCGACGAGGTCTGAAAGGACCCGTGCAGACCTGAGACCGCAGGCGAAGAGGCGGCTGTGCTGCACGCCGTCCCTGAGCAGCTGCAGGGTCAGAAAGGACAGTTGCTTAGAGTGTTCAGATTTAAAATCGCCAGGAAGGCACTGGTGGCGATGGCTCCATGCAAAATCCTCCATTGGAGGTCACCAGTCCTCTTCTTGAGAGGGGGCTTGTAGAGAGTCCTCCACTGAGGACTCTGTCCCCCCAGCCTGTCCTTCCATACTGTCACCTCTCTGTTTTTCAGTTTGTCTTTGTTGAGTGCCTTCACAATGTTGGCGTATGAAATCCTCCTGTCCATGCTGTGAAGGGATCCTGAGCCACAGCCATCCAGGAGAGGACTCCCGAGGTCCAGGAGGTCCGGGTGCAGGTGGAGTTCAGGGAAATCGTCCGTGGGGTCAGTCTCAGCCTCTCCTCTCCCGTGAAGGAGGAGGAGACCCTTCTCCTTTGTCGACAGTCTGTGTTTCCAGAGGCCCAAGCTCCTCTGGATCAGTCGGACCGACCGGACCCCCAGCGCCGAGCTCACAGCCTGGGCATCGGTTAGCTCTGGTCCCGCTGCGCCACAAGCTGCTCCAGTGTCACCATCCTCATTCGGATCAGGGCCTCCTTCAGCCCAGGGGTGGCACTGCTGCAGACGTCCAGTCTGCCACCACAGACTAACGGCTCCTTTAAAAGCCAGTGCAGAGAGTCACCCCCACCCCAGTTGCCGACAGCAAGGGCTTCGCTCTTTCCCCGGTTTACCCTCGCCGCCGACACCATGGAAAACCTGTCCGTTATGCGATTTAAAATGTTGATGTCCTGCTGATCTCTAGTAAAAACAATGACATCGTCAGCATAAGCAGATAAAATCAAGTTTCCAGTAAAACCCGATAAAACCAAACCCTGAACATTTGCACGTATTTTGATCAGGAGGGGTTCCAGGGAGAGCGCATAGAGCATCCCCGACAGGGCGCAGCCCTGACGGACACCTCTATTCACCCTAAAAGGAGCACACAAGCCACCGTTGAACTTCAGGACACTCTCAATGTCACGATACAAGACCTTGATCATGGCTATCAGAACAGCGCTGAACCCAAACCTCTCCATGGTTCTCCACAGAAAGCTGTGTTCAACACGGTCGAAGGCCTTTTCTTGGTCTAAGGAAAGGAGACCAACCTGCGTTCCCAATGAACTGGAGACTTCCAAAACGTCCCGAATGAGCTGGATGTTATCCACCATTGACCTGCCGGGCACACAGTACGTCTGGTCCCGGTGGATGACGTGTTCCATGGCCTCCCTCAGCCGGGTGGCCAAGGCTTTGGAGAGGATTTTGTAGTCCGAGCAGAGCAGGGAAACGGGGCGCCAGTTCTTGATGTCCTGCAGGTTCCCCTTCTTTGGTAGGAGGGCAATTACTGCCGTCCTGCAGGACAGCGGCAGGGAGCCAGAGTGAAGACTTTCATTGAGGACGTCCAGGAGGTCTTGCCCCACGATGCTCCAGAATGCCTTGTAGAAGTCCACCCCCAGTCCGTCGATGCCCGGAGCCTTCAGGCTCTGCATGCTCTGAAGAGCAGCATACACCTCCGGGACAGACAGGGGGCGTTCCAGCTGACCATTGGCCTCTTCTGGCACCTGGGGCAATCCAGAGCAGTATTCCTCGAACAGTTCATTGTTCTCCTTATACTCACTCCTGAACAATGAGGAGTAAAAGTCCACCGCCCTCCTCCGGATCTGCTCCGGCTCCATCAGCTCCAGTCCTTCCTCCGATAGTAGGGAGTGGATGACCCTGCTCTGCCCACGCTTCCTCTCCAGGCCAAAGAAGAATGTCGAGGGGGTATCCATCTCTGCGATGTCTTGGATCCGGGACCGCACTACCACACCTTGTACCTTAGTGTCTAGCAGGTTGGCCAAGGCCATCTTTTTGGTCTTGAGGGCCTCCAAACACCCTCGATCTCCTCTGGACTCACAAAACTGCTCCAGTTCCACAATCTCGGTCTCCAGAGCTTTGACGATTGATCTGGTGATGTAGCGGGTGACACTGAGAGTGTGCTGGTAAAATATCACACTTTTTAAAAGTACTAAAATGGTGTTTACAACAGTAAAAGCGGTCGAGGCGAGCCAAAGAGATGGTGTCGTCTCTGATGTGGGACCATGTGAACTTTCTGTGGCTCGCATGCATCCTTCTCCACACGTCCACCAGACCATGGGAGTGGACCAGCTGCCTCAGAACCTGCTGGGAAACTGGATGCGGTTCTATGTGATTTCGATCTAAAACGTGATCTTCTGTACAATTAAAATCCCCCCCTAAAATCAACAAATCAGATGAGCTAAGATTGTTTAAAACGTTGTTGATTTTCTCTAAAAAGAGCTTCCTCTCTGCACCGTTGTTGGGAGCATAAATATTAATAAAAACAACCGTGAGGTGACTCAAAGCAGCTTTAACTAAAAGGCTGAACGACGTGCTCCACTGTGACAGCAACTGGGGAAGGGAGAAGAGGATGCCCACCCCTGCACTGACCGTAGTGCTGTGGCTTAAACCCCCCCCTCCACTCTCTCCTCCAGTCGGTCTCATTGCTGTCACTGCTGTGGGTCTCTTGTAAAAATAAAACATCTATTCTTTTGCTCTTAGCCGTTTCATATGCTTTGGCCCTCTTTCTTGTTTCTCTAGCCCCGTTAATATTTAAACCTCCCACCTTAAAATTATTCATTAAAAAGTGAGGGGTCTAAAACTACGGTCTAGGATGGCTATTAAAACACTAAAAAAGGCGCCACACTGAACAAAACCTCAATTACACAACTCTCTTTTAACTTTTAAAATCAATTTTCTTAATCTAAAAACTTCCTGGTCAGTAAAATCTGACTCCAGTTTATTTCTAAGATGATGTTTGACAGATGTGTAAAATAACTGTTTCTTGGGGAAGTACTGTTCATCTTTAACCCCTTTTAAGTTTTTTGTTTCTGCGTGGAAACTCTTAATCATTTTTGCTGTGTATGGGCTCTCATCGAAGGTTCCGGATTTCTGTGTGTGTGAGAGCTCGCTCTCATCAGACACACATTCTTCGCCATCACTGCTCTCAGCGAGCTCAGGTTTCCAGAATACTCTTTTCCCGGGCAACCGACTGGCCTTCGCGCCCACCTCCACCAGTTCATCTTTCCTTTTTGGGCGTTTTTGTGGAACAAGAGTCCACGCAGCCTCCTGTTCCATCAACTCAACACCGTCATGCACCTGTCCCTCACCACCTTCACCTACCTGTCCCTCGCCACCTTCACCTACCTGTCCCTCGCCACCTTCACCAACCTGTCTCTCACCACCTTCACTTACCTGAGCCACCACACCCACCAGTGCACCATCAGGCTCACTCACCTGACCCTCACTCACCACCTTCTCACCTGCCTTCTCCTGTCCACATCTCCCGATACTCTCCTCTGGTCCTGCCGCAGTGGCCCCCCCGGGCCCGCCCGGACTCCCGGCACCGGGCCGGTCCGGGGCGGGGCCTCGCCCCCCGCGACCGACCGGCACCGAGCCAGCCCGGCCCGGACAGGCTCTAACTAAATGACCCTCCTCACCACAGCCGAAGCACTTCATGATGGAGGAGGACGCGTACAACATATAATCAAATTCTTCCACCTTAACGTGGAAGCGCACATTCAGCTCCTCCGCCCGGTTATTTAATATCATATAAACTTGTCTCCTATGAGACACGACGTGCTTTAGCAACGGGGACTTGCACCCCGACAGAACCTTTTTAATGGGCGAGACGATCTTCCCGAACCTGGCGAGTTCCCTGGCCAGGAACTCGTCGCTGATGAAGGGGGGTACGTTGGACAGGGTGATCCGGGTGGAGGGCTGCGTCAGCGGCAGCACCGCCTCGAATCTCCCGCCAACACTGATCCCCGTCTCCACCAGCCGGTTCGCCTGCTCCACCTTGTCCACAAACAACAACACCGCCCTGTTCATTCGGCGGCCGACTTCACGGACCCATGTCCGATTTTCTCCCCCACAGCGAGGGCTACCTCCTCCACGGTATACAGAGACCCGGTCCCCACCTTAACGCCATGCCTCCGCGTTAACCGGGAGAGGTCCCCGCTCCCACCACACCATGGTGGGAGACGCCAATCAGCCAGACAAACCTGGCTGATTCCACCCGACACAAACCTCAAACCCCCAACAAAACACACAAAAAACACCACCAACAACTAACCAACCTAATAAACCAGCAATTAACCGAACAACATAGGCCGAAACCTCGCAAAAGTTTGAAAAATTCTCAGAACGAGAACGCTCTCAGCTCCACGCGCTCCACTGAGAGAGAGAGAGACAGACAGAGAGAGACAGAGACAGATAGAGACAGAGACAGAGAGAAGGAGAGAGAGACAGAGACAGACATGGAGAAAGAGAGTAGGTGCTTTAACAAAACAAGAACCACGGTGGAGGTGAAAGGTGCCCACACTGACCTGGCTCTCCTTCTCTGGGTGTTTCTCCACCCACATCCTGGGCAGGTGGACCTCAGCCAGACGGATGGACAGCTGGAACCGTTCTGGACCCAGGACTTGTCCAGGCAGCACGCTCACCACTGCTTTACAGTCGGTCCTCTGAAGGATCAGAGCAACAACGTGGTCTCAGTGGAACCTCCGTCTGCAACGGGCTCGTCCATGAAGGGATCCAGTTACCTCGATCTTCACGCGGTGAGTGATGCAGCCCAGGCTGCTGATCTGGTTGGGCATCTGCACCGACGCGTCCAGGCTGAACTCTCTAAAAACCACCAGCTTGTTTCATGCGGGGAGCGTGCCCCGCCGGACTCCCGAGTCCTCACCGGTCCAGGGGGACTGCAGCGTTTTGAGGACTCACCGGTGTTCCGAGTTCCCAGCAGTCCAGGGGGACTGCGTCTGGTGTGGGGACTCGCCGATGGACCTGGGACGGGCGGACACTGCCTCCCGATCCCCCTGCGGTCCAGGAGGACTGTTCCTGTTGTCAATGCTCCTGTTCCAGTGTTCCTGTTGTCCTGGAGGGCCGCTCCTGTTCCTGTTCCGCGTCTCCTGGAGGACCGCTCCTGCCCCCTTGCAGTCTAGGAGGACTGCCTCTGCCCTCAGTGTCTCGGGGCACGTTCATGTGGGAAGCGTGTCGCGCCGGACCTCTCGAGTCCTCGCCGGTCCGGGGGGACTGCTGCGTGTCGAGGACTCACCGGTGTTCCGAGTTCCCGGCAGTCCAGGGGGACTGCATCTGGTTTGGGGACTCGCCGATGGACCTGGGACGGGCAGACGCTGCCTCCCGATCCCCCTGCGGTCCAGGAGGACTGTTTTCTGTCTTTAGTGTGTGCTCCCCTTCCCTGTAAATAAAGCCTTTGACCTCCCCACCACGGTGTCCTGGCCTGCGTTCGGGTCCGCTACCACCATGTATCATAACAGAACACCCCGGCCAGTGTGGACCCGGCGGGTCAGGATGGTGGAGCTAAGGACACAACCCCTCCCTTCCCCTCCCCTCCCCTCGTCGCCTCTGCTGTGCTCACCTTGATGGTCCTTGTTGGGCGCCAGGAGGCGCCCCGTTGAGGGGGAGGTAATGTTGGGATTTCTTGTTTGTGTCTGTCTTTGGCCTGCAGGGTGTGGTGTTGAGCACAATTGGGTGCAGCTGGCACTGCAGGCAGGCGCACCTGTAGGCAATTTACATCTTTCTGCCTATTTAAGCAGGTTGTGCCTGCCAGGACTGTTTCTGTTGTCAATGTTCCTGTTCCGTGTCTCCTGAAGGACCGCTCCTGCCCCCTTACAGTCTAGGAGGACTGCCTCTGCCCTCAGTGTCTCAGGGTTAAGTAAACACATTCTTCTCTGACCTCATAACACAGTATAGCAAAACAAATGGCCTAGAGTTCAGTTATTTTCAAAGAGGAAAGTAGGAGCTTAGCCTCATGGAGCACGTTAGAAGATCAATCGGGAGCCGGAGCACATCCTCGTTAGATGTTGCTGATACAGGGAAAAAAAACAGGACATCTATCACAAGCTGATGACAAAAGAGCAGGAAACATATGGAACAGGTGTGAGATGGCGCTAAGCTAGCTGAAGAATAAGTTGAGGTCTTACAGAAGTCCAGGCCTGCAGAGAATAGATACACAGGCTTCAGATACTACAGCACGTAAATAACAAAACCTTCCTTCAGTGAAAGGAGGGGAAGGACTGAAGCTAAAGAGTGCTCAGATGACTAAGGCTGAAGGTTTTGCTTGTAAATCAACACTTTTTTTCCCCTCCTCTCTCCCTTCTCAGGAGCGGTCCTCCCCATCTCGAGGTTTCTCCGTATAAAACCCTCGTCATACAGGAGCTCGGGAAGCTTCTCCACAGGTTGTGGCGACGGTGCAGACGGACCGAGGACACAGACTCACGCAGCCTGTCCAGCTCCTCCGTCCTGTTGGCCAGGCTGGCGTTCAGCAGGGCTCTCTCCTCGGACACCTGAAGAAGCTCGCCAGCACAGGTGAGGAGGCGCTCAGACAGGTCGGTTCTGGTGGCGGCGAGTTTGGTAGTCGAGAGGTGAACTGAGAGCAGAGTGGACACACACACACACACACACAGAGACACACACAGAGACACACACACAGAGACACACACACAGACACACACACACACACACTTATGGAAGGTGCTGTAACAGGGCACTAAATAATTGGTCCACTATCACCTAAAGCAGCTCTGGGGCCACCTGGAACCACGAGAAGAAGTTCCTATTTTACATATTGTTTAAGAAGAAGCAGCTGGTGCTTCCTGTTGTAGCAACAGCAGAAACGCTGCAGGTCACAGAACAACGACCGACAGTTTACTGAAGGAGTGGAGCTGCCTCAGACGCTTCACAGACACAACAGACGGTTCCTTCTTTGGACCTCAGCAGGTTCTGCTGTTTCAGAGCTGTGATCAACTGCAGCAGGTCGCCTGCAGGGGGCAGAGGTCAAGCCTGCAACCCTGGTATCAAAAGGCCTGCTTTGATCTCCTGGCCACACCCTCTCCCTCGCGACAGGAAGATACTACAAAGGATACTGGTGCTGCCATCTACTGGTGAGTCGAGGTACTGAGTGATAACAGACAATCGAATGTAGCTAAAAGTGCTTTACATGTCAACCCCCCACCCCCATGACACAGAAGAAACAGGAAGCACTAAAGTATAAAAAACTAAAGAAATAAAACAATATTTGAGAAAAACTCCGGCTAAAATAAACATGAACAAGCATAAAAGAGCAGTTAGTTAAAAGCTGAGGTAAAAGTCTCAGGAAGTCTGACGGGAACATCGATTAAATGTGACGGGTTAGATAAATAAAAAGTAGGTTAAGAACACGAGATAAAAAGACAAATTAAATAGGCGGGAGCTTGTTTTCGGAAATGTCAGCGTTCCTGGCGGTCCCTGAGCTCCTCCGGCAGGCTGTTCCCCATTTGGGGGCCATCAAAGGGAAGAGATGAAAGGCCGTGTGGGAGGATCAGAGGGTCCAGGGGGGGTCCGAAGGGTCCAGGAGGGCTCTCTGGGCCTCAGCACCGACGACCCAAACGAGCATCCAGGGGGCCCGTGTCACCGCCTCCACCGGACTCGACGTTTGACCTTGTATGACCCCGTCCTCCAGAGCTGGAGAAGGTGGAAGCGGAGACGTCATGCCTGAAGACGGCTGAACTTTATTGGAGGAAACAGCTGCGGAACCACCAACATTTGAAAATAACACTTGTTTCTCGAGAAACTTCCTCATATGGGTCATCACACCTCAGCTAAAGAGCAGCAGCACTTCCCTCTGCACCTTAAAATACTCCGCTTGGCTCTTCTAACCTAATTTCTTCTCACAAACCCACTGAAGAGGTTTGTTACATGAGATATCGTTCCAGTTTGCTTCCCAGGTTGTGTCAGCGATGTACAAGTGTGCACAGTCCTCTTCACCCCATTTTGGGTCGTTGTTCCCATTGTCCGGCTGATTTTTATACCAGTACCTGTAGAGCAGGAGGAAAGTGACGTTTCAAGGTTTCATCTCTCATTTTATAGGAAATACTGATGTGGGTCTCCCTCTGTGGGTGCTAGCATGTTTTCCACACCAGCCAGGAACTGACAGATACCCTTTGGTCAGCGGGTTGCCGTCGGTCCATTTCCAGGTTCCCTCCGTTTCCACGTCGTTCAGGCCGATCCACGTTTCTTTCTTGACGTTTTTGGAGAGGAATTTCTGTTTAAGGTAACAGAAAACCATCAGGATTCTCTGCACGCTCGCTAAGAAACGCACCCTGACACGCCGGCGAGGGAACAAACGCCACCGACCTGCTCTTCAGAAGTGTCAACGACCACCAGATCCGCTCCCACCTGTCGGCAGTTCTGCCTCGAAGCCTCCCAGGACTTGAGCTCGCAGGAGAAGAAGTAGCAGAAGTTGTTGAACAACGTCCAGCCGATCCGGCAGCTTTTCTCTGCGAGACAGATGAAAGAAACCCAGATGTGACTCCAGATGTTCGTTAGCAGAAAACCCGCTTTTATTGAGATTTAATGCTACTGTGGTAAATTTCTTCTGATGGTCGTCGAGAGGTGCTGATGAGGAAGGAATCTTCGCAGACACCGAGCTGTGGCTGCAGTTTGCCCGAGGGAGGTTTCGTGGTCCAAATGGTGAAGACCTCCGAAGTGCTCACTTCGATAGCCCCTTCTTATATGGTTAGGGTTAGTAAACACATTCTTCTCTGACCTCATAACACAGTATAGCAAAACAAATGACCTAGAGTCCAGTTATTTACAAAGAGGAAAGTAGGCGTTTAGCCTCATGGAGCACGTTAGAAGATCAATCGGGAGCCGGAGCACATCCTCGTTAGACGTTGCTTATACAGGAAAAAACAGGACATCTATCACAAGCTGATGACAAAAGAGCAGGAAACATATGGAAGAGGTGTGAGATGGCGCTAAGCTAGCTGAAGAATAAGTTGAGGTCTTACAGAAGTCCAGGCCTGCAGAGAATAGATACACAGGCTTCAGATACTACAGCACGTAAATAACAAAACCTTCCTTCAGTGAAAGGAGGGGAAGGACTGAAGCTAAAGAGTGCTCAGATGACTAAAGCTGAAGGTTTTACTCGTAAATCAACACTTTTTTCCCTCCTCTCTCCCTTCTCAGGAGCGGTCCTCCCCATCTCGAGGTTTCTCCGTATAAAACCCTCGTCATACAGGAGCTCGGGAAGCTTCCCCACAGGTTGTGGCGACGGTGCAGACGGACAGAGGACACACACTCACGCAGCCTGTCCAGCTCCTCCGTCCTGTTGGCCAGGCTGGCGTTCAGCAGGGCTCTCTCCTTGGACACCTGAAGAAGCTCGCCAGCACAGGTGAGGAGGCGCTCAGACAGGTTGGTTCTGCTGGCGGCGAGTTCAGACAGGTTGGTTCTGATGGCGGCAAGTTCAGACAGGTTGGTTCTGGTGGCGGTGAGTTCGGTAGTCGAGAGGTGAACTGAGAACAGAGAGCAGAGCGCACACACACGAAAGGTGCTGTAACAGGGCGGGAACATTGTTAAACCACAGCTTCACAACAGCCAGGACACTACAATAACAGCGAAACCACCATTTTACAGAAAAAGACGTTGGACTGAAACAGAATTCTAGCTGAAGTGACCTTTTGGTTTCATTAAAACGACTTTGACCTGTGTCATCCGTGAACTTTCCTTTCCTTTTTTTAAATAATTATCCGTTCAGCAGTAAAGAAGCACCTCGATGCCTCCTGCTGGCTGGTTGCAGCGCCACACTGAGAACCTCCCCTAAGAACAGTTCTGCTTACGTCCAAAAAGTTTGCTGAATTTAGTTTTTAAGGTGAAAGCGGACAGGAACCAGACTCACGGAGGACGCCGACGACCACCAGTCCGGTCAGCAGAGCCAGACTCAGCAGGCCCAGACAGGGAAGAAGGTACCAGCTCAGGCTGCTCTCGGAGCTCCGGGAGCCTGAAGGCAGACAAGATCAGAGGAAAGACAACAGTGGTTCAGGCCTCCGTCAGGCTGCCCCGGCTCACCTTGGCGGGGCGCAGGAGGGTCCGGCTGCACCGATTTGAGATAGTTGATGTTGCCGTAAATCTCTTCCATGGCTGAGCGGCTGCTTCACCTCTGAACAGCTGCACGACAGCATCTGAGGAAGTCGTCGACTTGAAATACCACAGAAACACCCACCATCACGTGAAGCTGTGAAGGAGGCGCTGCAGCCTCTCTCATAGTCTAAAAACTCAGTGGTCAAATGCTCAGGAAGAGACATGAGAACCAGTGTTGGAGAACATGGCCGCTTTAATCAAGCCAGAATGAAGCTTCGCAGAGATGAACAATCCCAGAGGAGAAAACAACAACGCTCACAGAAATATTTTCAACTTATTCTTTAGGCGCAGCGACAAAAATGATGATAAATGAAGAGCTGGGTAATAAAACACGTGAGGAGGCTAAAAAACATCCTTGGATACAAGCCGAGTCATTATTTTAAAAGATTTGCCACAGCTGCTTATAAATCATGTGTAAAATAAGGTTAAAAAAGTAAAACAGGTGGGATAAAAGTGTTGATGCTTTACTGGGAACGACGCCATGGACCTCGGAACTCTGCAAATTTGTGGATTTAGATGGAAAGAATGCTTTTTAAATCCTATAATGCCAGGATTTGAAATTCACGCCGATATATTTAAAAACCAAACGGTGCCATGTTGCTCTGGACCACCAGGGGGCGGCAGAGATACTTTGGCTCCAGATATTTGGAGTAGTAGATGATTACCAAGAAATGACGCAAGCGAGGGTTTTTTGTTTAAAAAGTCGATCAGAACCATGACTCTGGTGTACTGGTGTCCTCCTGCTGCCTCAGGAGGAACCAAAGTACCACCATCAAAGTACCAGCAGAGTCCAGCGGTTCTCACCCAGGGAATCGATGCCTTTGCTCTTCAGGAACACGTTGGCAAAAAGGTCAGCGTTGAAATTTAGGAGTGTTCCCAGTTCGGGGGTTAATTCCCAGTAGCCATCCTGCAGCCCAGAGAGCGTGGAGGCGTCAGGAACAACGAAGGAAAGAAACAGCCGGCTTTTGCTTTTAAAGTGGATACTACTCGGGTTTTTCATACCAAATGCTGCATCTGGAAGATCTTTACCCAGTCCACCACCCCCTCAGACACCCCCCCAGACCTGAAATGACGGCATCTGTCAATGTCAGCTTTTCTTACACTTATAAACACGAGCGGCTGTTTGGGAACTCACCGAATGGCTCGATCACGTGGGAACGGCTGAGCTCTGAACCTTTTCTTGACTGAGGCAGCGTGGAGCGTGTGTCGGGTAGCAGAGGAACCTTCCAGTCTGTGATCTCGTAAAGGCTCACCAGGGCATTTATGCTTGAGAAGAGGTGCTGCAGAAGAATCCTCAGAGGTCATAGATTCATAAGAATAGAACATGGCCTGTTGTTGTTCCATCCTTATTAGTGATTCTCTTTTCCTCCTCCCAAATGGTTGACCTCCAGATCTCAGCAGAGGAGGAGGAGGAGGAGGAGGAGGAGGAGGAGCACGGAATGGAGGAGCAGGAGGGGGAGGGGGAGGAGGAGGAGCACGGAATGGAGGAGCAGCAGCAGGAGGGGGAGGTGGAGGGGATGCAAAATTAAAAAGAGCACTGGGAACAGGAGGAAGAGGAGCATCAACAGGAAGAAGAGGAGCACCACGGAATGGAGGAGCAGCAGCAGGAGGGGGAGGTGGAGGGGGTGCAAAATTAAAAAGAGCACCGGGAACAGGAGGAAGAGGAGCATCAACAGGAGGAACAGCACCAGCATGAGGAGGAAGAGGAGGAGCACGGAATGGAGGAGCAGCAGGAGGGGGAGGAGGAGGAGCAACAGGAGGAAGAGCACCAGTAAGTAACCCAGTAAACATTGTCACGCACAGCGGTTTTTACCGCGGTGGCGCGACGAGGTCCGAAAGGACCCGTGCAGACCTGAGACCGCAGGCGAAGAGGCGGCTGTGCTGCACGCCGTCCCTGAGCAGCTGCAGGGTCAGAAAGGACAGTTGCTTAGAGTGTTCAGATTTAAAATCGCCAGGAAGGCACTGGTGGCGATGGCTCCATGCAAAATCCTCCATTGGAGGTCACCAGTCCTCTTCTTGAGAGGGGGCTTGTAGAGAGTCCTCCACTGAGGACTCTGTCCCCCCAGCCTGTCCTTCCATACTGTCACCTCTCTGTTTTTCAGTTTGTCTTTGTTGAGTGCCTTCACAATGTTGGCGTATGAAATCCTCCTGTCCATGCTGTGAAGGGATCCTGAGCCACAGCCATCCAGGAGAGGACCCCCGAGGTCCAGGAGGTCCGGGTGCAGGTGGAGTTCAGGGAAATCGTCCGTGGGGTCAGTCTCAGCCTCTCCTCTCCCGTGAAGGAGGAGGAGACCCTTCTCCTTTGTCGACAGTCTGTGTTTCCTGAGGCCCAAGCTCCTCTGGATCAGTCGGACCGACCGGACCCCCAGCGCCGAGCTCACAGCCTGGGCATCGGTTAGCTCTGGTCCCGCTGCCGCCACCAGCTGCTCCAGTGTCACCATCCTCATTCGGATCAGGGCCTCCTTCAGCCCAGGGGTGGCACTGCTGCAGACGTCCAGTCTGCCACCACAGACTAACGGCTCCTTTAAAAGCCAGTGCAGAGAGTCACCCCCACCCCAGTTGCCGACAGCAAGGGCTTCGCTCTGTCCCCAGTTTACCCTCGCCGCCGACACCATGGAAAACCTGTCCGTTATGCGATTTAAAATGTTGATGTCCTGCTGATCTCTAGTAAAAACAATGACATCGTCAGCATAAGCAGATAAAACCAAGTTTCCAGTAAAACCCGATAAAACCAAACCCTGAACATTTGCACGTATTTTGATCAGGAGGGGTTCCAGGGAGAGCGCATAGAGCATCCCCGACAGGGCGCAGCCCTGACGGACACCTCTATGCACCCTAAAGGGAGCACACAAGCCACCGTTGAACTTCAGGACACTCTCAATGTCACGATACAAGACCTTGATCGTGGCTATCAGAACAGCGCTGAACCCAAACCTCTCCATGGTTCTCCACAGAAAGCTGTGTTCAACACGGTCGAAGGCCTTTTCTTGGTCTAAGGAAAGGAGACCAACCTGCGTTCCCAATGAACTGGAGACTTCCAAAACGTCCCGAATGAGGTGGATGTTATCCACCATTGACCTGCCGGGCACACAGTACGTCTGGTCCCGGTGGATGACGTGTTCCATGGCCTCCCTCAGCCGGGTGGCCAAGGCTTTGGAGAGGATTTTGTAGTCCGAGCAGAGCAGGGAAACGGGGCGCCAGTTCTTGATGTCCTGCAGGTTCCCCTTCTTTGGTAGGAGGGCAATTACTGCCGTCCTGCAGGACAGCGGCAGGGAGCCAGAGTGAAGACTTTCATTGAGGACGTCCAGGAGGTCTTGCCCCACGATGCTCCAGAATGCCTTGTAGAAGTCCACCCCCAGTCCGTCGATGCCCGGAGCCTTCAGGCTCTGCATGCTCTGAAGAGCAGCATACACCTCCGGGACAGACAGGGGGCGTTCCAGCTGACCATTGGCCTCTTCTGGCACCTGGGGCAGTCCAGAGCAGTATTCCTCGAACAGTTCATTGTTCTGTGTGTGTGTGTGAGAGCTCGCTCTCATCAGACACACATTCTTCCCCATCACTGCTCTCAGCGAGCTCAGGTTTCCAGAATACTCTTTTCCCGAGCAACCGACTGGCCTTCGCGCCCACCTCCGCCAGTTCATCTTTCCTTTTTGGGCGTTTTTGTGGAACAAGAGTCCACGCAGCCTCCTGTTCCATCAACTCAACACCGTCATGCACCTGTCCCTCGCCACCTTCACCAACCTGTCTCTCACCACCTTCACCAACCTGTCTCTCACCACCTTCACCAACCTGTCTCTCACCACCTTCACTTACCTGAGCCACCACACCCACCAGTGCACCATCAGGCTCACTCACCTGACCCTCACTCACCACCTTCTCACCTGCCTTCTCCTGTCCACATCTCCCGATACTCTCCTCTGGTCCTGCCGCAGTGGCCCCCCCGGGTCCGCCCGGACTCCCGCCCTTCGGAACCGACCGGCACCGAGCCGGCCCAGCCCGGACAGGCTCTAATTAAATTACCCTCCTCACCACAGCCGAAGCACTTCATGACGGAGGAGGACGTGTATAACATGTAATCAAATTCTTCCACCTTAACGTGGAAGCGCACGTTCAGCTCCTCCGCCCGATTATTTAATATCATATAAAGTTGTCTCCTATGAGACACGACGTGCTTTAGCAATGGGGACTTGCACCCCGACAGAACCTTCCTTATAGGCGAGGCAATCTTCCCGAACCTGGCGAGTTCCCTGGCCAGGAACTCGTCGCTGATGAAGGGGGGTACGTTGGACAGGGTGATCCGGGTGGAGGGCTGCGTCAGCGGCAGCACCGCCTCGAATCTCCCGCCAACGCTGATCCCCGTCTCCACCAGCCGGTTCGCCTGCTCCACCTTGTCCACAAACAACAACACCGCCCCGTTCATTCGGGCGGCCGACTTCATGGACCCATGTCCGATTTTCTCCCCCACAGCGAGGGCTACCTCCTCCACGGTATACAGAGACGCGGTCCCCACCTTAACGCCATGTCTCCGCGTTAACCGGGAGAGATCCCCGCTCCCGGCGTCAGACGCCAACCAGCCAGACAAACCTGGCTGATTCCACCCGACACAAACCTCAAACCCCCAACAAAACACACAAAAAACACCACCAACAACTAACCAACCTAATAAACCAACAATTAACCGAACAACATAGGCCGAAACCTCGCAAAAGTTTGAAAAATTCTCAGAACGAGAACGCTCTCAGCTCCACGCGCTCCACTGAGAGAGAGAGACAGACAGAGAGAGAGAGACAGAGACAGATAGAGACAGAGACAGAGAGAAGGAGAGAGAGACAGAGACAGACATGGAGAAAGAGAGTAGGTGCTTTAACAAAACAAGAACCACGGTGGAGGTGAAAGGTGCCCACACTGACCTGGCTCTCCTTCTCTGGGTGTTTCTCCACCCACATCCTGGGCAGGTGGACCTCTGCCAGACGGATGGACAGCTGGAACCATTCTGGACCCAGGACCTGTCCAGGCAGGACGCTCACCACTGCTTTACAGTCGGTCCTCTGAAGGATCAGAGCAACAACGTGGTCTCAGTGGAACCTCCGTCTGCAACGGGCTCGTCCATGAAGGGATCCAGTTACCTTGATCTTCACGCGGTGAGTGATGCAGCCCAGGCTGCTGATCTGGTTGGGCATCTGCACCGACGCGTCCAGGCTGAACTCTCTAAAAACCACCAGCTTGTTTCATGCGGGGAGCGTGTCGCGCCGGACTCCCGAGTCCTCACCGGTCCAGGGGGACTGCAGCGTTTTGAGGACTCACCGGTGTTCCGAGTTCCCAGCAGTCCAGGGGGACTGCGTCTGGTGTGGGGACTCGCCGATGGACCTGGGACGGGCGGACGCTGCCTCCCGATCCCCCTGCGGTCCAGGAGGACTGTTTCTGTTGTCAATGCTCCTGTTCCAGGGTTCCTGTTGTCCTGGAGGGCCGCTCCTGTTCCTGTTCCGTGTCTCCTGGAGGACCGTTCCTGCCCCCTTGCAGTCTAGGAGGACTGCCTCTGCCCTCAGTGTCTCGGGGTTAAGTAAACACATTCTTCTCTGATGACCTCATAACACAGTATAGCAAAACAAATGGCCTAGAGTTCAGTTATTTTCAAAGAGGAAAGTAGGAGTTTAGCCTCATGGAGCACGTTAGAAGATCAATCGGGAGCCGGAGCACATCCTCGTTAGACGTTGCTTATACAGGAAAAAACAGGACATCTATCACAAGCTGATGACAAGACAAAAGAGCAGGAAACATATGGAACAGGTGTGAGATGGCGCTAAGCTAGCTGAAGAATAAGTTGAGGTCTTACAGAAGTCCAGGCCTGCAGAGAATAGATACACAGGCTTCAGATACTACAGCACGTAAATAACAAAACCTTCCTTCAGTGAAAGGAGGGGAAGGACTGAAGCTAAAGAGTGCTCAGATGACTAAAGCTAAAGGTTTTACTCGTAAATCAACACTTTTTTCCCTCCTCTCTCCCTTCTCAGGAGCGGTCCTCCCCATCTCGAGGTTTCTCCGTATAAAACCCTCGTCATACAGGAGCTCGGGAAGCTTCTCCACAGGTTGTGGCGACTGTGCAGATGACAGACTCACGCAGCCTGTCCAGCTCCTCCATCCTGTTGGCCAGGCTGGCGTTCAGCAGGGCTCTCTCCTTGGACACCTGAAGAAGCTCGCTAGCACAGGTGAGGAGGCGCTCAGACAGGTTGGTTCTGGTGGCAGCGAGTTTGGTAGTCGAGAGGTGAACTGAGAGCAGAGCGGGCGCACGCACGCACACACGGGCGCGCGCACACACACACACACACACACACACACACACTTATGGAAGGTGCTGTAACAGGGCACTAAATATTTGGTCCACTATCACCTAAAGCAGCTCTGGGGCCACCTGGAACCACGAGAAGAAGTTCCTATTTTACATATTGTTTAAGAAGAAGCAGCTGGTGCTTCCTGTTGTAGCAACAGCAGAAACGCTGCAGGTCACAGAACAACGACCGACAGTTTACTGAAGGAGTGGAGCTGCCTCAGACGCTTCACAGACACAACAGACGGTTCCTTCTTTGGACCTCAGCAGGTTCTGCTGTTTCAGAGCTGTGATCAACTGCAGCAGGTCGCCTGCAGGGGGCAGAGGTCAAGCCTGCAACCCTGGTATCAAAAGGCCTGCTTTGATCTCCTGGCCACACCCTCCCCCTCACGACAGGAAGATCAAAGGATACTGGTGCTACCATCTACTGGTGAGTCGAGGTACTGAGTGATAACAGACGCTCGAATGTAGCTAAAAGTGCTTTACATGTCACCCCCCCACCCCCATGACGCAGAAGAAACAAGAAGTATAAAAAACTAAAGAAATAAAACAATATTTGAGAAAAACTCCGGCTAAAATAAAAATGAACAGGCATAAAAGAGCAGTTAGTTAAAAGTCGAGGTAAAAGTCTCAGGAAGTCTGACGGGAACATCGATTAAATGTGACGGGTTAGATAAATAGTAAAATAAATAGTAGTTTAAGAACACAAGATAAAAAGACAAATTAAATAGGCGGGAGCTTGTTTTTGGAAATGTCAGCGTTCCCGCCGGTCCCTGAGCTCCTCCGGCAGGCTGTTCCCCATTTGGGGGCCATCAAAGGGAAGAGATGGAAGGCCGTGTGGGAGGATCAGAGGGTCCAGGGGGGGTCCGAAGGTAAAAGCAATTCTGAAAGGTGAGAAGGCCCAAAGCCCCAAGACCATTAAGAGAGCCTCAGCATCCACCCCGACACGCCCACTGAGCAGAGCAGGTCTGGAAACCCCTGATGGACAAACATATTCCAAGTTTCAATTTTTGTAAAAACCATTTTCTTTGCAGTTTTCGGTGAGGGTTTCCCTCTCTGGGCCTCAGCACCGACGACCCAAACGAGCATCCAGAGGGCCCGTGTCACCGTCTCCACCGGACTCGACGTTTGACCTTGTATGACCCGTCCTCCAGAGCTGGAGAAGGTGGAAGCGGAGACGTCGTGCCTGAAGACGGCTGAACTTTATTGGAGGAAACGGCTGCGGAACCACCAACATTTGAAAATAACACTTGTTTCTCGAGAAACTTCCTCATATGGGTCATCACACCTCAGCTAAAGAACAGCAGCACTTCCTTCTGCACCTTAAAATACTCCGCTTGGCTCTTCTAACCTAATTTCTTCTCACAGACCCACTGAAGAGATTTGTTACACGAGATATCGTTCCAGTTTGCTTCCCAGGTTGTGTCAGCGATGTACAAGTGTGCACAGTCCTCTTCGCCCCATGTTGGGTCGTTGTTCCCATTGTCCGGCTGTTTTTCATCCCAGTACCTGTAGAGCAGGAGGAAAGTGACGTTTCAAGGTTTCATCTCTCATTTTATAGGAAATACTGATGTGAGTCCCCCTCTGTGGGTGCTAGCATGTTTTCCACACCAGCCAGGAACTGACAGATACCCTTTGGTCAGCGGGTTGCCGTCGGTCCATTTCCAGGTTCCCTCCGTTTCCACGTCGTTCAGGCCGATCCACGTTTCTTTCTTGATGTTTTTGGAGAGGAATTTCTGTTTAAGGTAACAGAAAACCATCAGGATTCTCTGCACGCTCGCTAAGAAACGCACCCTGACACGCCGGCGAGGGAACAAACGCCACCGACCTGCTCTTCAGAAGTGTCAACGACCACCAGATCCGCTCCCACCTGTCGGCAGTTCTGCCTCGAAGCCTCCCAGGACTTGAGCTCGCAGGAGAAGAAGTAGCAGAAATTGTTGAACAACGTCCAGCCGATCCGGCAGCTTTTCTCTGCGAGACAGATGAAAGAAACCCAGATGTGACTCCAGATGTTCGTTAGCAGAAAACCCGCTTTTATTGAGATTTAATGCTACTGTGGTAAATTTCTTCTGATGGTCGTCGAGAGGTGCTGATGAGGAAGGAATCTTCGCAGACACCGAGCTGTGGCTGCAGTTTGCCCGAGGGAGGTTTCGTGGTCCAAATGGTGAAGACCTCCGAAGTGCTCACTTCGATAGCCCCTTCTTATATGGTTAAGTAAACACATTCTTCTCTGACCTCATAACACAGTATAGCAAAACAAATGGCCTAGAGTCCAGTTATTTACAAAGAGGAAAGTAGGAGTTTAGCCTCATGGAGCACGTTAGAAGATCAATCGGGAGCCGGAGCACATCCTCGTTAGACGTTGCTTATACAGGAAAAAACAGGACATCTATCACAAGCTGATGACAAAAGAGCAGGAAACATATGGAACAGGTGTGAGATGGCGCTAAGCTAGCTGAAGAATAAGTTGAGGTCTTACAGAAGTCCAGGCCTGCAGAGAATAGATACACAGGCTTCAGATACTACAGCACGTAAAGAACAAAACCTTCCTTCAGTGAAAGGAGGGAAAGGACTGAAGCTAAAGAGTGCTCAGATGACTAAAGCTTTGTTGATTTACTCGTAAATCAACACTTTTTTCCCTCCTCTCTCCCTTCTCAGGAGCGGTCCTCCCCATCTCGAGGTTTCTCTGTATAAAACCCTCGTCATACAGGAGCTCGGGAAGCTTCTCCACAGGTTGTGGCGACTGTGCAGACGGACAGAGGACACACACTCACGCAGCCTGTCCAGCTCCTCCGTCCTGTTGGCCAGGCTGGCGTTCAGCAGGGCTCTCTCCTTGGACACCTGAAGAAGCTCGCCAGCACAGGTGAGGAGGCGCTCAGACAGGTTGGTTCTGGTGGCGGCGAGTTCAGACAGGTTGGTTCTGGTGGCGGCGAGTTCAGACAGGTTGGTTCTGGTGGCGGCGAGTTCAGTAGTCGAGAGGTGAACTGAGAACAGAGAGCAGAGCGCACACACACACACACACACTTATGGAAGGTGCTGTAACAGGGCGGGGACGTTGTTAAACCACAGCTTCACAACAGCCAGGACACTACAAGAACAGCGAAACCACCATTTTACAGAAAAAGACGTTGGACTGAAACAGAATTCTAGCTGAAGTGACCTTTTGGTTTCATTAAAACGACTTTGACCTGTGTCATCCGTGAACTTTCCTTTCCTTTTTTTAAATAATTATCCGTTCAGCAGTAAAGAAGCACCTCGATGCCTCCTGCTGGCTGGTTGCAGCGCCACACTGAGAACCTCCCCCGAGAACTGTTCTGCTTACGTCCAAAAAGTTTGGGGAATTTAGTTTTTAAGGTAAAAGCCTGTGAAAGCGGACGGGAACCAGACTCACGGAGGACGCCGACGACCACCAGTCCGGTCAGCAGAGCCAGACTCAGCAGGCCCAGACAGGGAAGAAGGTACCAGCTCAGGCTGCTCTCGGAGCTCCGGGAGCCTGAAGGCAGACAAGATCAGAGGAAAGACAACAGTGGTTCAGGCCTCCGTCAGGCTGCCCCGGCTCACCTTGGCGGGGCGCAGGAGGGTCCGGCTGCACCGATTTGAGATAGTCGATGTTGCCGTAAATCTCTTCCATGGCTGAGCGGCTGCTTCACCTCTGAACAGCTGCACGACAGCATCTGAGGAAGTCGTCGACTTGAAATACCACAGAAACACCCACCATCGACCGCCCACGTGAAGCTGTGAAGGAGGTGCTGCAGCCTCTCTCAGTCTAAAAACTCAGTGGTCAAATGTTCAGGAAGAGACGTGAGAACCAGTGTTGGAGAACATGGCCGCTTTAATCAAGTCAGAATGAAGCTTCGCAGAGATGAACAATCCCAGAGGAGAAAACAACAACGCTCACAGAAATATTTTCAACTTATTCTTTAGGCGCAGCGACAAAAATGATGATAAATGAAGAGCTGGGTAATAAAACACGTGAGGAGGCTAAAAAACATCCTTGGATACAAGCTGAGTCATTATTTTAAAAGATTTGCCAAAGCTGCTTATAAATCATGTGTAAAATAAGGTTAAAAAAGTAAAACAGGTGGGATAAAAGTGTTGATGCTTTACTGGGAACGACGCCATGGACCTCGGAACTCTGCAAACTTGTGGATTTAGATGGAAAGGATGCTTTTTAAATCCTATAATGCCAGGATTTAAAATTCACGCCGATATATTTAAAAACCAAACGGTGCCATGTTGCTCTGGACCACCAGGGGGCGGCAGAGATGCTTTGGCTCCAGATATTTGGAGTACAGTGGGCCAGATTCACGAAGCGTTCTTACGAACAAATTTGTTCTTAAGTCCCACTTACGAACAGTTGACGAAGATTGTGGCATTCACCAATTTCTTCTTATCCTGGATTTATTCGTAGGTAAGAACAAATCCTACGAACACTCAGGAGTACTCTTGCGCACATTTCAGTGCCGACATGTTGGCATGGTTGTGTTTTCTTCTCTTGTGCAGTTCAATAAAATTCAATATTACAATGATAATTCTGTCATATTTATTTATTTATTTGTTTATTTCCTATTTTGGGTGATTTACGGAGAATTTTAAAATTACGTAAATGTGCCAATGACTTAACATTAATCAACCAAATTGGAAACCATGCCAAAACTGTCTTTTTATTTGATTTTATCTTGATTTATTTTATTAGGGGATCGAGGATATGCCCTGGTTGTTGACACCACTAACCAACCCTCAGACTCCACAGGAGTTTTATTCAATCAGATGCATGCGCGCAGTCGCTCCACCATTGAACGCACCATCGGCATGTTAAAGGGGCGCTGGATGTGTTTGGACACAGAGCCACAACCCCGTGAGGATGTGCGTCCTGACGCAATGATGGGGCCAGACTGCAGGCACGCGGTTCACGTTCGAGCGCGATTAATTGCCCGTTTGTGAATAAAATGCATTATTGTCACAATCCGAGCACAGCTTTTACACGTATATTTTTTTTTTACATTCTTCTTTTTTTTACATTCTCGTTGATTTCTTTAAGCGTGTTGGCTATAGTCATCCGGGTTGAGGCAATTTTATCAAGCGTGTTAGCCATCCTTTCTTGATTGTTCAACACGGCGTCAGAAATCAGGCGTGGAGAGGCAAGCTTTGGGCATTTCGCTTTGGGCATTTCGCTGCTTTTTGCTCCGTCTACAGGGTCCTGCTGCAGTTCCTTTTATGGGCATTAGTGGGCGGTGACTTATGCTAATCGTATGTTAATTAGACTCACCTGGCACGCGCTTTCAACTTACGAACAGATGGCATTCATCAATCTAAGAACACAGCTGCGAACAATTCTGGGGCTTACGAACGCGTTGATGAATCCGACGTAGGGTTTTCTTAAAAAACTTCTTAAGGACAACTTAAGAAAGAATCTAAGAAGATTCGTAAGAACATATTGGTGAATCGGGCCCAGTGATCCCTCGTTTATCGCGGGAGTTGCGTTCCAAAAATAACACGCGAAAAGTGAAATCCGTGAAGTAGTCAGCTTTATTTTTTTTATTATTTTATAATGCAATACTGTACTATAGAATGAAACCAAAAATCAAAACCTGTTTTAAAGCCCAAAATTTGTTTAAAACAATTTTAATATAGTAATACAAGGTTGGAAACATTCGGCCAGATTCACCAATATGTTCTTAAGAATCTTCTTAGATTCTTTCTTAAGTTGTTATTAAGAAGTTTTTTAAGAAAAACCTACGTCGGATTCATCAACGCGTTCGTAAGGCCCAGAATTGTTCGCAGCTGTGTTCTTAGATTGATGAATGCCATCTGTTCGTAAGTTGAAAGCGCGTGCCAGGTGAGTCTAATTAACATACGATTAGCATAAGTCACCGCCCACTAATGCCCATAAAAGGAACTGCAGCAGGACCCTGTAGACGGAGCAAAAAGCAGCGAAATGCCCAAAGCGAAATGCCCAAAGCTTGCCTCTCCACGCCTGATTTCTGACGCCGTGTTGAACAATCAAGAAAGGATGGCTAACACGCTTGATAAAATTGCCTCAACCCCGATGACTATAGCCAACACGCTTAAAGAAATCAACGAGAATGTAAAAAAAGAAGAATGTAAAAAAAATAAACGTGTAAAAGCTGTGCTCGGATTGTGACAATAATGCATTTTATTCACAAACGGGCAATTAATCGCGCTCGAACGTGAACCGCGTGCCTGCAGTCTGGCCCCATCATTGCGTCAGGACGCACATCCTCAGGGGGTTGTGGCTCTGTGTCCAAACACATCCAGCGCCCCTTTAACATGCCGATGGTGCGTTCAATGGTGGAGCGACTGCGCGCATGCATCTGATTGAATAAAACTCCTGTGGAGTCTGAGGGTTGGTCAGTGGTGTCAACAACCAGGGAGCCAGGGCATATCCTCGATCCCCTAATAAAATAAATCAAGATAAAATCAAATAAAAAGACAGTTTTGGCATGGTTTCCAATTTGGTTGATTAATGTTAAGTCATTGGCACATTTACGTAATTTTAAAATTCTCCGTAAATCACCCAAAATAGGAAATAAACAAATAAATAAATAAATATGACAGAATTATCATTGTAATATTGAATTTTATTGAACTGCACAAGAGAAGAAAACACAACCATGCCAACATGTCGGCACTGAAATGTGCGCAAGAGTACTCCTGAGTGTTCGTAGGATTTGTTCTTACCTACGAATAAATCCAGGATAAGAAGAAATTGGTGAATGCCACAATCTTCGTCAACTGTTCGTAAGTGGGACTTAAGAACAAATTTGTTCGTAAGAACGCTTCGTGAATCTGGCCCATTGTTATGGGTAGTTGTTGGCGCTTTCTTTTTCTGAGCAAGAAGATTTTTATAAACGGATATGCCAACTTTCGATTATATTTGAGAACTGCAATGAACGACTCGCAAAAAAAATCCGTGAAGCAGCGAAGCCGTGAAAGATGAAACGCGATATAGCGAGGGATCACTGTAGTAGATGATTCCCAAGAAATGGCGCAAGCGAGGGTTTTATGTTTAAAGAGTCGATCAGAACCATGACTCTGGTGTACTGGTGTCCTCCTGCTGCCTCAGGAGGCCAGTAAAGGGACTGGGCTCAGACGCAGTTCCAGCTTGTTGAGAGGGGAGGAATGGTGGGTGACGTCGAAGCCCAGCAGCTGACGGGTGGACGACTCCCAGCTCCGACCAAACTCCAGGCGGCTGCAGATGCAGGGATACTGCCGGTCAGCCCAGCAAACCCAGTCCACCGCTCTCTTCACCTGCTTCCAGCGCGCGCTCCTGCAACAAGAAGTCACATGGTACAAAGGGGCGTTAGCTCCGAAGGCTCACGGCTCCGCTGTGTTCCAGTTTTCATTCTGACCTGTGCCGAGAGGACTCGACCAGGGAGAAGAGGGTCCGGAGCAGCGTGCCCTCTTCCAGCTTCTCCACCCTCATCATCTGCAGAACCAGGAGAGTCGCCACGAGCCTCAGGATGTCAGCACGGGCCCTCGACCCTGCAGGACACACAGCACATGGGGGCGGTTTCAACACCACTGGGCGGAACCAAAGTACCACCATCAAAGTACCAGCAGAGTCCAGCGGTTCTCACCCAGGGAATCGATGCCTTTGCTCTTCAGGAAAACGTTGGCAAAAAGGTCAGCGTTGAAATTTAGGAGTGTTCCCAGTTCGGGGGTTAATTCCCAGTAGCCATCCTGCAGCCCAGAGAGCGTGGAGGCGTCAGGAACAACGAAGGAAAGAAACAGCCGGCTTTTGCTTTTAAAGTGGATGATACTCGGGTTTTTCATACCAAATGCTGCATCTGGAAGATCTTTACCCAGTCCACCACCCCCTCAGACA
This sequence comes from Takifugu rubripes, assembly GCF_901000725.2. Classification (NCBI taxonomy): domain Eukaryota; kingdom Metazoa; phylum Chordata; class Actinopteri; order Tetraodontiformes; family Tetraodontidae; genus Takifugu; species Takifugu rubripes. The sequence goes on along the minus strand of NC_042285.1, from coordinate 26,208,358 downwards.
CCCCCCCAGACCTGAAATGACAGCGTCTGTCAATGTCAGCTTTTCTTACACTTATAAACACGAGCGGCTGTTTGGGAACTCACCGAATGGCTCGATCACGTGGGAACGGCTGAGCTCTGAACCTTTTCTTGACTGAGGCAGCGTGGAGCGTGTGTCGGGTAGCAGAGGAACCTTCCAGTCTGTGATCTCGTAAAGGCTCACCAGGGCATTTATGCTTGAGCAGAGGTGCTGCAGAAGAATCCTCAGAGGTCATACGTTCATAAGAATAGAACATGGCCTGTTGTTGTTCCATCCTTATTAGTGATCCTCTTTTCCTCCTCCCAAATGGTTGACCTCCAGATCTCAGCAGAGGAGGAGGAGGAGGAGGAGAGGAAACTGCGCTTGCTCTCAAACTGCCTAGTATGACATCAACATCAGCAACAGGAGGAAGAGGAGCACCACGGAATGGAGGAGCAGCAGCAGGAGGGGGAGGGGGAGGAGGAGGAGCACGGAATGGAGGAGCAGCAGCAGGAGGGGAAGGGGGAGGAGGAGCACCACGGAATGGAGGAGCAGCAGCAGGAGGGGGAGGGGGAGGAGGAGCACCACGGAATGGAGGAGCAGCAGCAGGAGGGGGAGGGGGAGGAGGAGCACCACGGAATGGAGGAGCAGCAGCAGGAGGGGGAGGGGGAGGGGGAGGGGGTGCAAAATCAAAAAGAGCACCGGGAACAGGAGGAAGAGGAGCATCAACAGGAGGAAGAGCACCAGCAAGAGAAGGAAGAGGAGCACCACGGAATGGAGGAGCAGCAGCAGGATGGGGAGGTGGAGGGGGTGCAAAATCAAAAAGAGCACCGGGAACAGGAGGAAGAGGAGCATCAACAGGAGGAAGAGCACCAGCATGAGGAGGAAGAGGAGGAGCACGGAATGGAGCAGCAGCAGGAGGGGGAGGAGCAAGAGTGGAAACTGTCTTTGCTATAAAACTGTCTAGTCTTGTATCAGAAAAAAGAGGAAGAGAAGCACCAAGGAATGGAGGAGAAGCAGGAGGGGGAGGAGGAGCACCACGGGATGGAGGAGCAGCAGGAGGGGGAGGTGGAAGGGGTGCAAAATTAAAAAGAGCACCGGGAACAGGAGGAAGAGGAGCATCAACAGGAGGAAGAGGAGCACCACCGAATCGAGAAGCACCACCAAGAGCCTCAGATCCCAAACACCGACTAAAATCTCGACGCGGACGAGCACAGATAAAGGCATGAGCCAAAGAAGCACATTCAAATTGTAAACTGCGAGAAATAGGAGGGTGGGGAGCACCAGGAGGAGGTGGTGGAGGAGCAGAAGATGCAGTTGGAAAATGTTGGATGGCTCCAAAACCAGCAAAACCAGTTTCACTTTCAAAGTCAAATTCATCCATCAGGAAATTGGCGTCAAAATCAAAGCCACCACCACGCTGAATGGAACAATCAAGCGCCAGGCCCACGAGGCTCTCTGATGAGAGCTCCTCGTATACAGCTCCCTCCACCTCCTCTTCATCCTGGTCCGCAGCAGTCTGAGGAGAGCTCCAGCTGATATATGGCAGAAAATCCACATCTTCCTCTGCAATCAGCTTTGGAATATCCGTGAAGCCTTGTTCCTGGGCTGAGCCCTAACAAAAGAAGACAGAACATTGGGTGCGAGAAACCCCAGCGGGTCTACTGAGCGCAGATTACAGACCCTTTCCTCGATGGCCACGAAGCTGGTGAACTGACTCAGGATGGAAAACTCTTTGCTCAAGCCGACGATAAACTCCCTCAGCTCCGCTTTCTTTCCCTGGGGGGAAAGAGGGAAGTTAAACTCCTCGGGATCTCAGGCGGGCTTTCTGAACCGGGACGTCTGGCCTTTGCCCACCTCGTGTTGGGCTTCGTCCGCGTCCAGGTTTCCATCTTCGTAGTCCTGGATGACGGCTCTGGCCGTCAGCTTGTGCAGGAACTGGACACACAAACAGATGAAGAGGGTGTTTTTCCGTTAGTGACCAAAGGGGGGCGCTGAAGGGCGGCGGCTCACCGTGCCCCTGGTCTTCTGCAGCTCGCTGGTGGACACCATGGTCTGGAGCTCTTTACCACTCAGGTTTCCACAGAGGGTGGCCTGCAGAATATAGCAGACGATGAATGGAAGTGAAAGGGGCACCTTCTCCTGAGGAATTCAGGACTTCCGGGCTAATATTAACGGCTAAATGTTGGAATTCTGCCTGGGAGCCACCTGAGGGCGTCGCGGTGTCCTCATTAAAACAAACCTACACACCTGAGTGCAGTGTGGCACGAAGCCGTAGACCAGGGTGTGGCAGTCGCTGAACAGAGCGTGCAGCTGCTGGGGGGCTTGGACAGGAGGGGGCGCCGTGGGGCTGAACTGCTGCCACTTTACCGACACCGAGCTGCAGCCGGGAGCTGCCATTCGCTTCACCTGCCGCGCCGCCTGTCGCCAAAGGAGAGGCGTGTGAACGCGATGGCGGGGGATGAGGATGTGCGAGGGCGGCACCTAAAGGGGGCCGGCTCACCTTTTCGGTCCAGGTGTGTTTAGTTTTTGTGTCGAAGAATTCGAAGGCTCCGCCCCCGGCCTGGGCCAGCGCCCTCAGCATGTGGCGATTGGCTGTGGGACTGAGAGAACAAACACAAGAGCCCGGTAAACATCGTCACGCACAGCGGTTTTTACCGCGGTGGCGCGACGAGGTCCGAAAGGACCCGTGCAGACCTGAGACCGCAGGCGAAGAGGCGGCTGTGCTGCACGCCATCCCGGAGCAGCTGCAGGGTCAGCTCGGGGTTCTGGATGTGACCGTCAGACAGCAGCAGCAGGTTTCTGATGCCCCGGGAAGGAGGCAGCAGGCCGAGGGCCCGCAGGGGCCGCCACAGCTCGGTGCTGCCCCCTACTGGAGTGAAGCGCTGGTGAGAGGAAGAGAGGCGTCACGGTGCTGCCTTCAAGGACGTCAAAATACCTCAGCAGAACTTTCACACAGTAAAGAGCGGCACGAAACAGCTCAGCCTTGTCACACTGAGGTTCTGCATGAATGTCAGAAGGAAAATGTGTGGAACTGTTCAACATTTGGGTGGGAAAATGTTTGTTTTTGGGAGATTTCCTGCTTTCCTTTTATCGTCTGTGCAGTTTTTTAGCTGACGTGGGGCTTGTGATTCGGGTGAAAAGCTTTAAGTCTGCAGCTCAGAGTAAGATTGGCTGTGAAAAATAAAGCATAACTTACTTTGATGAAGCTCTTGGCTTCTTCATAAACGTCACCGAGCGGCTGCGCTGTCAGAAAAGCTTCAGAATGATCTGATGGATAAAATCAAGGGAAAGGAAGAAAAATACGACCTCGATCAAGCAAGATTTATTCCATTTTGATAAGAGGCGACACTATAAAACTACCAGACAGTCCGACGTCCTGACTTGAACTTCCTGTTGTCCTCAGAATATTAGAACAAACAGAACAGATCAAACTGACCTGTGCCAAATAAAATAATGTTGACTTTGAGGTCGCGGTGGAGGGCCTTGAGGACCCGCAGGGCAATTTCCTGGACCGCTTGGAGGACGTCTCCCATGGACTCAGATGTGTCCAGCAGGAGGACCACTTCGTTGGACGACGGTGACCCGGAGCTGATGTCAAAGTCTGGGTAGAAAACCAACATGCAGGCCTGGAGGGGAGACAGAGAGACAGAGACAGAGAGAAGGAGAGAGACAGAGAGAAGGAGAGAGAGACAGAGACAGAGAAGGAGACAGAGACAGATAGAAGGAGAGAGAGACAGACATGGAGAGAGAGACAGAGACAGACATGGAGAGAGAGACAGAGAGAAGGAGAGAGAGACAGAGACAGAGAGGGACATGGAGAGAGAGACAGAGAGAAGGAGAGAGAGACAGAGACAGAGAGACAGAAAGTGACAGAGACAGATAGAGACAGACATGGAGAGAGAGACAGAGAGAGACATGGAGAGAGAGACAGAGAGAAGGAGAGAGAGACAGAGACAGACATGGAGAAAGAGAGTAGGTGCTTTAACAAAACAAGAACCACGGTGGAGGTGAAAGGTGCCCCCACTGACCTGGCTCTCCTTCTCTGGGTGTTTCTCCACCCACATCCTGGGCAGGTGGACCTCAGCCAGACGGACGGACAGCTGGAACCCTTCTGGACCCAGGACCTGTCCAGGCAGGACGCTCACCACTGCTTTACAGTCGGTCCTCTGAAGGATCAGAGCAACAACGTGGTCTCAGTGGAACCTCCGTCTGCAACAGGCTCGTCCATGAAGGGATCCAGTTACCTTGACCTTCACGCGGTGAGTGATGCAGCCCAGGCTGCTGATCTGGTTGGGCATCTGCACCGACGCGTCCAGGCTGAACTCTCTAAAAACCACCAGCTTGTTTAACCGGGCAACAAAACTAGCGCTGAAACATCCGACGGGCCGAGCTCACCTTGAACCTGCCGCGTCGTCGGCCACGCACACCTTCTCCATCGTCACCTGGCGGCGGATGGAGAACACGTAAAACCTTCTGCCAACATTCAAAAAATGGATCCAAAACCAGGGAAAAGAGATGCGATGGGTCACCCAACGGGGCTTCCTGTCCAGACTGAGGACATTCCACCGGCCGTCTCTCACCTGTGTGGTCTGGTTGAGCGCCGCGCTCTCCTGCCAGGGCGCCACGCTCCCCGGCAGAGAGAAGAGGACGCTCCCGTCCTTGACCATCAGCTCGGACACAAAGGTCACCTTGATGAGGACGCTCGCGGCGGGCGGCAGGTTGCCGACGCTGATGGTGAACACGTCCTGCGGAGAGACAAAATAGAGCCATGACCAGAAGAGGAAGCGATTGGTGAGGCGCTGGCGTGTGGAGGGCGTTCGTACAGGAGCGTCCTGGTCCATCAGGTAGGCCCCGTGGCCTCTCTCCACGGCCTGCCTGTACTCTCTGCGAGCCGCCTCTTTCTCCTTCACCTGTGGTCCAAACACACGTCAGAGAGCAGCTCCCTGCTGCGGCCACGGCAGCGGGAACCGCCCGTACCTGTCCCACCACGTGCTTCCCGTTGATGAAAGCCTCAAATCCACAAACTGCCGCCGAGTCACTCAGCGGGAACACGTACTTGGCCTCGATGGGAACCGGCCTGTCGTTGGTGTATTTTTGGAAAACGATGACCTGAAAGAAGAGTCAGAGCAGACACGAGTCAGATCCGAGTCAGGTTTAAGTTTACCAACGCTCTTGGCGATTTAACTGCCCCTACTGGGCTCTCCAAGCACCTGACACAGCAGATCCATCAGTTTGCACTTGACGTGGACGGCCTGCAGAGGGATCTGCTGACCGGAGCTGTCCAACAGCCCGGACTTCACGTCCTCCAGAGGGTCTTTGATGACCTCCACGTCCTCCGAGCGCAGCTCTGGACAGACAGACACACGATTGCTGTTAGCAGAGCATCCCTTGCTAACAGCAGGTGTGATAAATAACCTGGTAGAAAAAGACCTGGGTCGTTCTACGGGGGTGCAGTTCTCACCTTGAACGGTAGAGGGCAGACAGGGCTCAGCAGTGGTGCTGATGGTGGGGCTGAACTCCTTCAGCCGGTCCCCCTCCATGCAGAACTGGACCACGTACTTCAGCCTCACCTGGTCTGGACTGTACACCACGTACTCATCATCCTGCAGCAGAAGGAACGTGTGACTACAACGCACGGCCGGAAACCTGCGCACGAGCGTGCCAACGCTCCCACCTCAAACTCGGAGGGAGCGGCGGGGGTGCCGCGAACGCCATGCACGCTGTGGAATCCCTGCGGGGCCTCGGTCAGGGTCGGGTCTCTCTGAGAGACGTCCGTGCACTGTCCCAGCGCCACATCACACACCAGGAGCAGCCGCGAGCCGTCGGTGGCGCTGGGCTGCGAGTACTTCAAACTGGTGCTGCGGGGGCACAGAGCCAGTCTTAATCAGGAGGGTAGTAGTAGTGGGGAAATACCCCAGACGGACTACTGACCTAAAGGCGTCGCTGAAGTAGATCCCACTGCCCAGGTTGCCCACGTCGGTCCTCTTTATCCCATGATGCTCCACACCCACGCGAGGCATCAGGAGGCCACTGTAGCATCGGGACAGTAAGAAACTGCTTTTCCTCGAGGGGTTCTGGGTGATCTCGGGGAACTCACCGGGACAGAAGTCCCACGAAGTTGCTGGGCTTGGATGAGTGGAGGAGGGGCTCGACGTTCCCCACGTCGGCCTTGAAGGTCTGAAGCTCCACGCCGCGGCAGACGCGCAGGACCTGCTGGATCTGGACCTGGCTGCGGGGCAGAGAAAAGCAAGAGCGCGCTCTGGTATCGGAGCCGAGCGGGTTCGACGTTCAGGGGACGCTAGGCTACCTGTGCCGCAGCTGAGCCGCCACGTCCAGGAACTCCGAGCTGTCCGCGGGAACGGCCTCGACGCTGCAGCGGAGGGCGCGGTACTTCCCCAGGCAGGAAGGAGCGGCGCTCCTCAGAGTCATCTCGCTCACGTTCAGGACGTCCCTGATTAACTGAACAACAGCCAGGGTCAAAGCTGCGCCCCCTGCTGGGCAGCCACAGCGCCCCCTGTGTTCAGGGCTACCTGACAGACGTCCAGCTTCTGCGACACCGACTGGAGACCCTCGGACCGATGCTCCCTGAAGGGCATCAGGGCTTGAGCCTCCTCCAGGAGGGACGCGGCCTCTTTGAGCTCCGTCTCCCGCAGCTTCCTGTGAGCCTGGAGCAGCAACCCTTCCGCCCTGCTCACCTGCGGGAAACAGGATTAGGAGGTCGTCGCGGCGACCGACGGGCTCTAACTGAGGAGCGGCGCTTACGTCGTTGAGGCTGAGCTTCTCCACCGGCACCGCGAGGATGTCGCCGAGGCGACCGGTGGCCTCCGCCCACAGCAGCTCGACGAAGGCCCCCACTTCCTGCGTCAAGGTCCCGGCGTTCAGCTTCTCCTCCAGCAGCAGCTGCCGGTCAAACGGAGCAGAGACGCGCCCATCAGCAGCCGACCGGCAGATTGGGACACAGCGGGGGCTAATGAGCAGCGAACCTGCCGGAGGGGGGCAGAGCCCAGGTCCTGAGCCTGGGCAGAGCCGCTCCGTCTCTGCTGCAGCCCGGTCTGGATCAGGGTCTCTCTCAGGTACGTGTAGACCTCCAGCGCCTCCTCTGAGGTGGCCAGAAAGACCAGCGTGTCTTTGGCTGCAGCTTCCTGTCGGCACAGAGACTCATTTGGGGCAAAAGGGGCTTTTCACGCCTCTGAAAATCCTTCTGAAGCTCAACTGGGAGCACGTTGCCGCGACAACATGAGGGGCGTTACTACAGAAAGGGCCAAACCTCGGCTCCCGCTTCGTCCTTCCAGTACCGGGCCACGCGGTACGTCCGCCCCCCCTCCTCCCTGAGGCTCTGCAGCTCCAGCACGCACCAGGAGCTGCTGTTGGGCTGGAGATTGGGATATTTAAGAACCGGCAGCGTCAGCAGGAGTGAAAACACGTGGCGGCTTTACCTTCTCAAAGATGGAGTACTTGGCCACTTGGAAATGGTCTGGAAAGGGCGGAAGGTCAGAATCATCTCCGCTGTAAACTCTGTCAAACAGAATAAATCATGAATTCAATCTCGGATTTCTCAGGAATCAGAGGCAGAAAAACCGGGAAGGTTGACGTTCAGGGCGAGGAGCCACACCTGAACTTTCCCAGAACATCTCCGCTCTGTTCCCACGTGGTTGGTGCCGGACTCCTCCCCACCACGGGCGTCACCGGGTCCCGGCGCGGTTCTGCGTCCGCTTTGACCGGCGCTGAAACACACAGAAGTGTTGAATGAGGTGGCGGCGACACTGTTAACACAGGGCCACTGCTCAGGAGGGTGAAACCTGACGGGGCAAACGCACGTCGACACACCTGGAGCCCAAACAGAACCTTTTATCAGACAGAACCGAACCTGCCCAGGCTGAATTCCTCCGTCTACCCTGCGAATGCTACAGATAAACAGCCAAGAACGGGCCGAGATCTAAGGTTAAAAGGTTACTTTGGGTGACAGGGGGAGAGGAGGCGTCCAGCCTGTATCCGTCCACGGGGAGAAGAACGCCGCTCTGCAGGCAGCTGGAGACGTAATCCACCCCCACCACCGGCGTCTGGTACTTCTGGATGCTGCGCAGCCTGTTGGTGCTCAGGCTGGACACGTCGCTGGCCAGGATCAGAGAGCACTGTGGGAAAAGTGGGCAGAACTCACAAGCCGGGCTCCGATATCTGATATCTATCCGATCCGACCGCATATTTATCTGAGGAGGCGCGAAGACATGACCTCTGACCTGCTTATTGACCACAAAGCAAATGTTGCCTCCGTTGTCTGTAATGGCTGATTTCAAACTTCTCTTCTCCTTGATGGGCAAAGTTTTCAGTTCCAGCAGCACGGAGCAGTTTTTAAACACGCCCATGACTGTGAACACACACACACACACACACACACACACACACACACACACACACACACACACACACACACTTTTCCTGTCATTTATACCCGGCCATGGCGATGACGTCAGCAACATTAAAATCGTCCAAAAATAAAAAAGTAAAATGAGACGAACATTAACTGTGTCTGCATCAATGTCGCTGGACAGAATATACATATATAACATAACATACATATCAAAAAGAAAAAAAACTAAAACCTGTCATTCCTAGAACGACTCTTAAAACGCAATAAGTCAAATAAAAGCTTCTCGCTGTGTCATTTTAAGTGTAAACGCAAACAAAAGTGCATCACTGTCGCACTGGTTTTCAAAGATAAACACTCACAAGTTGAGACTTGTCTTATTTTACAAAATGTCGCTTGAAGTTAATAAATTATGCTCACCTGAAACCTCCAAACACTGGGGGAGTCACTCTCAGGTAAAGCGCTTAAGGCTGTCACGAGGCTTTATCATAAAAGACGGTTCCGGTCTTTTTCAAAATAAATGTCTATTTGAAAGAATCGACCCTTTCATTTCAACATGGAGCCAGTTTCTGTCTACAATTATTTTGAAAGAAATCCTCAACCGGAAGTGTGCGGAAGTGTTCGTTATTTTAGTTTGACGGAATCCGGAAGTGTTTAACTTCCTGGAATATAGGAAACCCCATGACCGATCCGGAGGAACAACAGTGACCTCTAGTGGGGAGAGTTTAGTACTGCAGCACAAAGAATCGCGAAAAGTTGAAAGTTTGTCTTTTACGACTATACATCCTCAAAAAACAGCAGTTAAGCAGCATTTTTTTTTTTTTTACAAATTATTATTTGATGTTGATACTGGAAAGAATTAAATTCAATAAAGGGAAAGAAATTATTTTTAAATCAAAGACATGTTTTGTGTCCGACCGCTGTGTGTCCGACCCCCTGATGAGCAACACAAGGAACTGTGCTCTCCCCCTTTCTGTTCACCACCTACACAGCTGACTTCCAGTACCACTCTGAGACATCTCACCTCCAGAAGTACTCGGATGATCCAGTCATAGTCGGGTGTGTGGAGAATGGACAAGAGGACGAATACAGGGACCTTGTGGAGAGTTTTGTCAGGTGGAGCAGGGAGAACCTTCTGCAGCTCAACGTGACCAAGACGAAGATGGTGGTGGATTTCAGAAAAAGCAAAGGATTACAGGGTCTGTTGTTGGCTGTAGACTTGATAACTTGGACGAGGTGGTGAGGGACAGGATGGTGTTGAACCATCATGGTGCTGGATGGTGCTGGACAATCATGGACAGCCCCCCCCCCCCCATCAATACAGTGGACAAACTGAGAAGCAGCTTCAGCAGCAGACTCCTGCAGCCTCGCTGCTCTAAGGAACGGTATATATGTATATATGCTTATAACGTTCTAATCTTATTTGTATTTTTTCATTCTGTTTCTATACTTTGTAAATACAAAACCGAGTCTACAGTTATATTAATCCACGTTAGGCTGCTACTACAATTCAGTTTCCCTACGGGGATGAATAACGTACATCTTGAATCTTGAATGTTTTAAGAGTCCAGGATTTTCCAATCACAACGCTAACTTGGCTGTCCAGACGTTTACTCCAGATATTTCTAATCAAAGCAAATGTTGTTTCATTGAATCAGACGAATGCTTTATTACCTATGGAGGTGATTTGGTGGACAGATGGTGTTTTGGCTCGACATCTGCTGCTGCAGAACAACCGAGTCAGCATTAGAGCTCTCAACAAATCGGCACCGAGCAGATTTAAAACAAGAAAATCAAGAATAAGAGAAACAAACTCATCGACATCAGCCCTGCGTTCATCCCCGGCTGATCTGAAATAACTTATTCAAACTCTTAATGTGTCCAGAGTTGGGAAATTCCATTTTTTGGAGGAGGTAAAGCTCCAGCTGGGACAGAAATAAAGTTCATGAAAGGAGGCTGGAGGTCTGTGGCGGTCCGAGGCGACGCGTCGTCAGGACGACGGCAGAGTGGAGCCTAATTGGCCGTTTCTAACATAATCACTGCGGCCCCAAACACATTTGTCTGCTGAAATCAGCTAAAAACTGCACGGACAAACCAGCCAAGTGCAACAGCAGCATGGATGCACAGATGCTAATCAGTGCTAACGTGCTGCAGGCCTCACGTGCGCGGGTGTGTGTGGAAGAAGCTGCGTCCGTGCACGGTCTATGAGAGCAGATGCTGCCAGGATATAAGACATTTCTACCACACAGAGTTACGTGGGCGACGACGCAGGCGCTAGCAGACTATTACGGGCTAACGGATCATGAGAAGCACTCATGAAATATACATAATGCCCTTTGATGTATGGCCATTAAACATTATGTATGTTCATATGAATTAGTGGTATAAAACATATCAAACGCAGCTCGGACTGGCAGCAGCGGGGCCTCGACCATCAACCTCCCGCCTTCCCAGAGAAGCTAACTGGTGAAGCGAGTTAAAGTTTCCCTTCTGCAGCTTAATCCTGGATAAACCTCTGAAAATGTTACGGCTGCTCTCGTCCCCCCCCCCCCCCCCCCCCAGATTCCTGCAGATTAACGCGACCATAATCATCCGCCAGCATTGAGCCAGATGTTGGACATAAACGCAGCTGTTGGAGCCTCGATGGCGCCGAAGCGGCCGGATCCTCAACCAGTAAGTCGAAGCTCGACTTGGATCTGATTGAGAGCATCAGTGTTGACTAATGCCTGATGTTTCCTCAGCTGGGGGCTGTTTTCCACCACCCCAGCACCCGTTCTTTCATCCCCTCCATGTCACCCGTGTTCGGTGGCTCAGAGCTGGAGGAGCTTTCCCGGCAGAAGTGTCCCGGTGTCGTCGGGAGCGGCTTTGAGACCTGCGTGAGTCACCTGTCACATCTGAATATCAAAGCTGAGCAGAGCAGCTTCCACCTCTGGAAATAAAGCCCCAGTTTCTGAGTTTCTCTGCACTTGTGGGGACTTTCAGTGAGGAACCATCCTGGGTCCTGATGCTGGTTCCTCAGGCTGGGTACAGAAATGGGATTTCACAGGTAAAGGCTTCCTGGAAACACAGAAAAGGTGAAAACAGCCCTCAGGGGGGGTTTCTGCAGGACAAATGTTCACATTTATTTCTTGGCCTTTCGGCGTTTGTGCTCGGGTCCATTAAAACACATCAGATGGTGAACAAATCGGTGTTCCTGATGTTTGTTCCCATTAATGTCCCACAAACCTGCCGCTCACGATTAAGGAACAAATAACCACAAACAGGCGACATTTAAATGCTTTGAGAGAATCCTGATGAGGTTTTGACTGCTCAGGTTCTAATTTTCTCTGTTTAGTCTTTTTAATGCAATAATACAGAAACATTGCAAACATCTCCACACAAAAGATTAAACCGACCATAAATTATGTTCGATAACATTTGGATCCCATCAACATGCAATATATAAGGCAGATATTGTTCCTATCAGGCAGAAATAGGAACAATAAAGCGACCAAAAAGCTGAATTAGGTCCTTTGTTATTTTCGGAGTGCTGCAGTGATCCGGGTAGCCAGCAGGGGGCGCTCCAGTCATGCCCAGAGCTGGGTGGGGGCTGATCTTCCTCCCTCTGCTGGAGTCACTATTTACTCCGATGCTCGTCATCACCTCACAGCTGCCCTCCCGACTGAGTCCATCCATATAAGTAAAAGAAGGACAACACATTAATGCCTTCACCCTCTCACCTTTCACCCTCTCACCTTTCACCCTCTCACCCTCTCATTCCTTTCTCATATCCTCCACCTCCTTCATTTTTTTTTTTACAAAAACTGCAATTGCCTGATCTCTTCATCCCCTCATCTAATTATCTTTGTTCTATTAATAATCTGGATGATGGATGGATGATGGATGGATGGAGGAACGGATGATGGATGTATGGGTGGATGTATGATGGATGGATGGATGGATGGATGGATGATGGAGGAACGGATGATGGATGTATGTATGATGGATGGATGGATGGATGATGGATGGATGGATGAACGGATGTATGGATGATGGATGGATGGATGGATGGATAGGTGGGTGATGGATGGATGGATGGATGGATGGATGGATGGATGATGGATGGATGGATGATGGATGGATGATGGATGGATGGATGATGGATGGATAGATGATGGATGGATGGAGGATGGATGATGGATGATGGATGTATGGATGATGGATGGATGATGGATGTATGGATGATGGATGGATGGATGATGGATGGATGGATGATGGATGGATGATGGATGTATGGATGATGGATGGATGATGGATGTATGGATGATGGATGGATGATGGATGTATGGATGGATGGATGATGGATGGATGGATGGATGATGGATGTATGGATGATGGATGGATGATGGATGTATGGATGATGGATGTATGGATGATGGATGGATGGATGATGGATGGATGGATGATGGATGGATGGATGTGTCCTTGTTGTCCCTCATCATGCCTTAGTTGAACTTGATTGGGAGAATCAGAGGTGCTAGAATGTGTGTGTATGTGTGTGTGTGTGTCTGTGTGTGTGTGTATGTGTGTGTGTGTGTGTCTGTGTGTGTGTGTATGTGTGTGTGTGTGTGTGTATGTGTGTGTGTGTGTGTCTGTGTGTGTGTGTCTGTGTGTGTGTGTATGTGTGTGTGTGTGTGTCTGTGTGTGTGTGTATGTGTGTGTGTGTGTGTCTGTGTGTGTGTGTATGTGTGTGTGTGTGTCTGTGTGTGTGTGTGTGTGGGGGGGGGGTTCTTTAGTGACAGTCTGAGGTTAATGTCACACGACTGGAAATCTATGGTGCTGGTGGGGGCCTGCAGGGTGGTGGATGACAGCGGCTGCCCCAATATTAATGCAACACACACACACACACACACACGCACACACGCACACACGCACACACACACACACGCACACACACACACACACACACACACTTACTTCTATCCCTGTGAGGACTAGACGTATTACACTTCCCAGCTCCTTTCCCTAACAGTCCAAATAACCCCCTGACCCCATGACCCCATGACCCCTGACCCTGACCTAAACGCAAACCTTAAAAACATGTGTCCTCACTTTGTTAGTATAATAAATATTTTGGTATTCAATGTGTAATATCTACAAGAGCAAACACACAAACACACACAAACACACACACACACACACACACGCAGGTGGGCGCAGTGTGAGCATGCAGAAGCCCCTAAAGGAGGCAGCAACTACTAAAAACATGGTGCGCAGCAGCTTCAGGTGATCCGAACGAATAAACAAACATCTGTTTACATGTTTTAATCAGCTTTAACCAGAATTACGTTACAAATGTCATAATTCCCTCGCAATTAAATAACAGCGCGACGTGTGAACAGGTCCGACGCTGGAGGCAGCGTTTCTGATGTGTGTGTGTGTGTGTATGTGTGTGTGTGTGTGTGTGTGTGTGGGGGGGGGGGTGCTCATCATCTGGACCTCCTGCAGCACCAAAGAGGAAGAACACAGTAAATACGTAATAAATACGTGCAAAGGTCGGAGAGCGATTTAAACAAATGGTAATGGGAGTAATGGGAGTAATGGGAGTAATGGGAGTAATGTGCACGCTGGCTGGCCTGTTAATTGGAGCATTATTATGGTCTTGTTTTTCACTGCTGCCTGTCGGCTGTGCGATTTGTTATCCCTGTTCTGGTGGCTGCAGAGGCCCATTAAACTTTGGCGCCGACCTGGTCGGATGCAAACATGTGCCCGGTCGTTGCAGCTTCGGTACCAAACGCCGCCGTCGCTCCTCCGCCGCCGTTTCGTTGTTGCTTTGGAAAATATAGAGGATCCATTTGGTCCCAGAGGTGCCCCCAGAAAGATTTCTGTTCATTGCAAACCCATTTTCAACAGTCCCCCAGTCGGCTGGGGGAAGGGAAGCAATCCATCAGCGCCACGCGGCGTCCTCGCCGGCCCGAGCAGGAAGGTGCATCCTAAATAGTGCTAACGCCTCCACCTGGGGGGTCTTTTACAGACCCGTGCTTCCAGAATAGTTCCTTGATTTCCAAGTTGCCAAACTTCCCCCGATTCCTGCGCATCTCCCCACACCGTCGATGCTAATGTGCCAGGAGGAGGTGCGGCTCGCCTCGGCAGCACAGAGAGGGTGAAGGTTTGGATCTGGAGTCGGGCCCAGGCCTCCTGCGCTGAGCTGGGGCCCCCAAGAACTTTGCGGAGTGGCGTTGAGCGTACGCTGAGATCCGATGACGCAAGTGATGCAATCGGTTGCGTTATAATCATACAACCGCCGACTGTTATTCCTGCCCGGTGGGAATGTTTGATCTCCGGGTCTCGGGAATACGATAAGGCTGCTGTCTGACTGTGGTGGTGGTGGTGGGGGGGCGCTGGGGGCGGTTCCTGGGTTGCTGTGGGGCCTTCCTTGGATATGTATCCCGAAGCAATCAAAGACTCGTCAGGACCAAAAAACAACCGCGAAAATATTCTTTCCGCTTCTCTCGGCAGCCTCGGTCTGGAATGATTCTAACACTATGGATGAGGGGGGTGGGGGTGTCCCAGGGGGTCCAGGGTCCAGGGGTCCAGGGAGTCCAGGGCTCCAGGGGTCCAGGGAGTCCAGTGGGTCCAGGAGTTGGGAGGAACAGTTGAGGAACAGCTTGATGGTTCCCATCCGAACTGGCTTGAATCGACTGATTTCTGCCTCTTCTCTTCTCTCGACTTCAGTAGAATCTTATCCTGCAGAGAACTCGGGAGTTTTTCATTGAAGTCCAAACTTTGCAGAAGTTCTGACCTCTTTTCATAATTTTTTCATAAATTCAACCGGGAATTAAAATGGAAGCAGCCTCGACGTTCGAGCATCGACTCATGAATAAGCAACAGAATTAGTTTAATTATGTAGCTGCTTTAGCTTCAGCCGCTACGCTCTGGTGGCGGAGTCTAGGGGCAAGAACGGGAACTGCAAGTACTCAAAAAGTCCGCCTTATCTGAAAGACGTCTGCCTCCCCACACCAAATCCACATCCCATTTCCAAAAATCCTGTTTAGCACCACCAAACTCATGGGCACCAACTTTCAGCTGTGAACCAAATCAAGACAGTTTTGGCGGGAAAACAACGGCCACGTTAACGTCCTTTTTCAAAGCCAGAAAATGATTCCCGTTCTGCATCGGGGGCACTAATGGAAGCAGAGCAGATAAGAATCCTTGTGCAGGTGTGAGAATGAGACCCCCTGACATCAGAGATTCACCAGCCAGACAACCGTCGGCGGGCAGCAGAACCCGACACCTCCTGCCAAACGGAATTAAATCAGCTTGTTTTGTCTCGGCGCCGACTCGCCCGCCAGGTTTCTGATAACGTGTTCAATATGAATCCGGCAGCAAATGAATGTCTGCCGGCGTCATAAACACGACTCGGCGCCGCTTGCTTAACCTTCGGGTGGCAAAGCTTTTCACTTCATAAGCGCCAGCAACAGGCCTCCAATTCATTTACAGGCTGCGGTCAAGTCGGAACAACGGGGTGCTGGAAGATAGCATCGACCGCAGCCGGATCATTCAAACCCAGGAAGAAAAACATCCCTTTCGTCACACAACCGAGGTCTAATGAAAGATGCCGTGTTCGACACGAGCCAATATTTATTTAGAAGGGAACCAACAGATAAACACTCGGGATATCTAGGGATCACCAGGAATCCTCCACAGCAGCAGGAGTCCTTGAGGAGTTCGGATCTCATGACCCACTTCCTCTCCCTCCCATGGTAGTGGGGGTAAAACCAGGGATCCCGCCATTTTGGACCTCATCGGTTTTGTAGGCGTCTGCTTCCTGCTTGGAAGCTGTCGGCCCTCGAAGCCCGAAGAGCCGTGCTGTCAGGTAAGCTCTCTCCGTGTTTCCCCGTGACTGAAGTCACTCACTTTCACCGGTGCCGCCTCCCAGAAATCTAATTTCATGCTGCTCTCACCGTGCACCATTCGGCGGTTACGCCGCTGATCTAATATCTCGGCTGCCGGATTGATTTACGTAGCTACACCTCCTATTTGAAACGCCTCTTTGTTAATTTGACACCCCTGTACAGGCTAAGTGAACCCAGCTCTAAAATGCATCAAAGGCGCGGAGTGGATTGGCCGAGACGGCATCAACAGATGCTTGGGAGATGTTAATTCCAACCACTCTTTGAAGGTAGGAGGAGGGAAAATATTCCGCGACATCAATGGCTCAGTTTCCCTCCCGATTGTTGCGCTTGTTTCCAGAGAGCTGCTGTGTTACCGACCGCTGCTTCGCCTCCTTTGAGGAACCGCTGCGGAGAACCGGGCGGAACTGCCGATACAAACTCAAAGGAACGGTTGGATTCCACGTAGATTTGAAGGGTGGAGTGTTTTAACTGGGAAACGGAGACGCAGTTGTCGTACTCCCACTCACAGCAGTCGGCTCATCTCTGTTAACAACACCTGCGAGGTGTTGACGCAACTACACCCCCCACCCCCCGCGGTAGTACAAACAGGTCCCGCTCCACTATCTGGCGTAAATAATATCCAATAATAGCCATTATCATGACTTCCTGCCTGCTGCTATGGAAATCTGCTATGGTGCCAAACAACATTCCACCAGATCTTGTAAGAATTCCAGCCATCTCTTTTCTGTCCCAGCAGTCATAGGAACAAACATGCTAACGGCTACCTTACATAACACATGTCTTGGCCAACCGGGTATCCGGACTCATGTGTCCAATAGAAGCAGATTCATTGAGATTTATTTTTATGAGGTGAATTCACTATTGTCTGTCAAAATCCGATCCAGCCAAACGGACCAATAAGCCTTGGAAGGATGTTCTCCTGTGTTTCCTGTTTGATAATAGAGTTCAGGGAGGTCAGGGGCAACATAAAGCAGCATCCTACAGCAAAGGATCCGATTTTACCCCCTTTCCTTCTCCATTAACGACACATTACTGTTCTGTTTTTCAGCGCAGCGCCCAGAAATAAAAGCATTTGGTGGGTTTGATCAATACCCATCGATTGCTACTAGATATTTTGTTCATCTGGCCGCCTCACTGAGGCTGGCATAAAAACAGGACGCTGCTGCTGCTTTTTGTGCTTCCCAGCTTGGGCCGTGTAAACCCAACCTGAAAAAGCCGTGGGAGGTTTCTCCTCCTGGTGTTTCGGTTCAGCCTGATCGATTTGGGCCAGATTTCTCCGTAAAACGCATCTTTGATTTTTCTCTCTGCTGACAGGTCCGTCCTTGGATCAGAAGAAGGAATTCTCCGTCAGGGTAAACACAGAAGACCTGTTTAATTCAGCTGTAGGTTGCAGCAGAATGGCGTGAATTTAAAGTGCCCTCTGTAAAACCACTGAGACAGAGACATTTACGAGGCAATAACGGCCTTTTTCTTCTGCCTGGTACCCCAACAAGAACCATTCAGCTGACAGACCGGTCCGACAGAATCATCGGTCTCGCATCTGTCAGCTGACCCGCGCAAACGGCTTATCGAGGACTCGCACAGAGGAGCGGGTAGATCGTATCGCTCTGCCGGGCCGTTGTCACCGCCGGTGGCTCCATGAGGCGCCGCAACAATGGAGTAGACGAGGATGAGAGGAACTCGAGGATTCAAGCGAGTCCCCTTCGCTAACACCGACCTTCGTGTTTAACCTGTTGCTGCTAAAGGTGAGAAGGTCAGTTAGGAGTCAGAAGGAGTCAGCTTAGTCTACCGTGATTCCCAAAGATTCCCTTTTTTTTTGAAGACTCCTGCCGTTATCTGGTCGGCCTGAAGGAGGAGTTTGATCCTCTCTGGTCGCCATTCAAACACCTGTGCTAAGAAAAAAGGCAGCAGAGCTAAATAAGACCGCCAAACAGCGTCGCTCTGGGGTTTCAGTTACTGTTCGTTCGCTCGGGTCTGACACCTGTCGGAGGCGCCGAGCATGCCGAGGTCCAGGCTGGGCTTGAAGGTTGGAATAAATCAGAAGGTAACAGGGCACAGCCGGGCGTGAGAACCACCTAAAGCCCCAGCAAATGAGCTGGAAGCTGAGCTTTCTTTTGCGTTCCCCTGTGTGTTTTACACCTAATGGCTGAGCCTGGTGAGCACCGAGCGCTATTCATCATCAGACCGGGGCCCCTTCGGCTCATTATAGGCGCCGCTGATGTGGCGCTAATATCGCACATACCAAGGTCAGCAAAGGCCGAGCCGGAGTGGAGTCGACCCTCATCAGGTCGGTGTTTTTAAACCTGCGGTGAACAGATGAAGGTACAGATGAAGCTGTTATTTCCTGCAACCCTCCAGAGAATCCAGCCTTTAATGCCGCCGCGTGGTCGTCTGCACGGCTCCGCCTCGCGTTACCTGCTTCTCTGACCCGTTATTGGATGACTCAAGGATGGCCTGTAATAACAACAGCAGCTACGCTAAAGCTGCTAACCTGAACGCGCTACCCATGCTAACCCTGACAGGCAACTGCTGCTGGGGGGGGACAGAGACACCAAATAAACCAAGCTTTTCATCGCGGCCTGAATTCTGCTGACTCGGCAGCACCCTCCGTTAGCTCAGGCAAACAATCGTCTCCGAATTCTCTGTTGTCTCTACAAACTGAAGCATTTGAGGCTCGATCCTCTGACTGCACCACCGGTTCATCTCCTCACGCGATCAAAGTGTTGCAAACTGATTTGGGAGCAGCTGATCCCGAGGGCCTCCCAGCACAGACGCTATTATGTCTCAAACTTTTGATTTGCCTTTTGCAAATCCCAGGTAAGCCTCTCCGCGAAGGGATCGCACGGGTTGATTTGTTTTAATTCTTTCGCAAAGGTTGGGGGGAAATTTAATAATAAACGAGGAAGACCTCCAGATTCCGGCGGGATTCCCTCCCCAGAGCTTCAGCGTAAACAGTTAAAAAGGATAAAAACTCTGCTTTTCTTCCTCTGGGATCATGTGTGAGAAAAAGAAAATTCCCCCAATCGGAAACCAGAGTCATTTACTCCACGGCTAAAAATATAAACCTGTAGGGGGCCTAACACGGCGCCGGGGGGGATGCCTCACTTAGTTATTTGATTGCAGATGTGTGTAATTAGCTATTTTAGGGCTGAATGAAGCGGAACAAATGATTCCAGTGGTGCTGCTGATGTTCTGGAGGTCGCAGGTTCAATACTGACAACAACCTCCTCTCAAGAGTTCCGACACGTGATAACATCAAGAGTTTATCGGTGCGATCCCGCCGCCGTGCAGGACCTAATTTCTGCTTTTCATTAGCAGCAGTGAAAGTGTGTCAGCTCAGCAGGGCCCGAGCGGTGGGGAATTGCAAATGGAATCTTAGATGCTACGGTCGGACAGCGCGTCCGCAGATTTACGATAAGACCATTAGCGAAGCGTGCAGCCATTCTTTATTTCCAAATTAAACTGGGAGGGATATGGAAATGTG
The DNA here is from genome assembly GCF_901000725.2 of Takifugu rubripes. Lineage (NCBI taxonomy): Eukaryota > Metazoa > Chordata > Actinopteri > Tetraodontiformes > Tetraodontidae > Takifugu > Takifugu rubripes. The sequence goes on along the minus strand of NC_042285.1, from coordinate 26,188,614 downwards.
CGCTGCCCCATCAGCAACGCTCGTGCTCATCAAAAGAGATGCTGAATAAATGGGGAAAAACCCGTGCTAAGCCCACTGAGGGGGAATTAGGACTCAAACACGGAAGAAATCGGGACCAACATGGCTTCGCTGTAGATGAAAGCATGAGAATTACCAAGTCAGAACAATAATTAACTGGATTACTCGTGGGTGCGTTTGTCCGCCTTTGAGCCTCCCTGTAAAGTCTGTGAACCCGAGCGAGGACGACCTGAGTGAGGATCATTAGAAGTTCTGAAAGACGTTGGCGGGAACAGCGGAGCCGGCCGGCGCAATGGATGACGTGACAAAGATGCGGCGGAACGTGCTGGGTGACTAATGAGGGTCGGGAACGGGGATCAGGTCGCCGGGGATGACGGGGAGGGACGTCAGCGGAGAGGTGGGGAACGCTAATCTCGGCGCTGACGGGAGAGGTTAGCCGCTAGCAACCGGGACAGACGTGTAAAAACAGAAAAGCCTGATTACATCCAGCACAAATCAGGTCCGGGTTTGAAGATCGATCATCTAGAGCCCTTCAAAAAGCCCTTGGCGTTCTGTTAGGTGACAGCTATAGTAACACTACCAGCTGCTAGCTAATTCATCAATAGCATCTGCTGTAGTTCGCGCCTTTAGCAATCAAGTCAGAATTAATGAGAAATTGGAATGAGGCACCAAGGCGGTGCGGCGGAGGGGGTGTGTGATTTAGCACAATAATGTGGAGGATCTAGCCGGTCAGCTAGCTTTATCTAGCATTTAGCATAGCGATTATATTCGATTATCTGAACCCAGAGCAGCAAACAACAGATTCAGTCCTCGCTAATCAAAGGTAGAAAGTTGAGGGAACATCTGGTCGGAGGTGCGCTGCCAAACAGTGAAATTAAGGAGGAAGCGGTTGATTGTTAGCATCAGTCTGTCTAATGGAATATCGACTCCGTTCTCCTGCTGCCATCGCCGGGCCCAGAACGCTCACAACGCTCCTCTCTCCAGCAGCTGATTGATGAAATTGTGAAATTCCCGTTGTGTTGCAGGTGCTCGCTTTGCTGTAAAAACCCGTTTTTAAACGGCCGCGCGACTCGCAGACGCCGATTCGGCATCGGCGGAAGCTTTCTTTGCTGGCGAGGCGGGTTCGACGGGCGGAACCAGCACGCCTGACTGGTTCTGAAGTATTCCGCCTGGAAGTTCAGCCGGATCTCAGACCGTCCTCCTTCTCTCCACCTAAGCAGCGAGGCCGTAGCGCAGTTAGCATGCTAGGTGGATAAAAGGCCTCTCCATGCTACGTCCAGGAACGGTTGTGACTCAAGCAAACTGTGTGTTTGAAGCGACGCCTGTGATTAAATATTTAAGTGGCGGAAAACTCAGCTCTGTCAATTTTCCCAGTTTTTAAAAAACTCGTGGACGTCTGTGAGCAGCGAGGGCCCTCTGATAAAGCGCCAAAGGTTCGGGAATATTTGATCAAAAACCTGCAAATCAAGACGTCGCGTTCATGTTTGCCTTCGACAAAATTCAGAGAGCGCTTTTCATTTAATTAACTTCCTTTTATTAAAAACAATAAAGTGGAGGAAGATTTTGAGAAAATCAACTGTCCACTATCGGTCCAAAAGGTTAGCGAAGGTTTCTGCGGAGGTTCGGACCTCTTACCGGAACTCCAGTAGATTCAACTTTAGCTGCTTCCACACGTCTGGTCCAGCTTCTAAAGCAGACAATAGTGCTGTTAGCATGCTGCTAGTTGCTAACAGTAGCTGTCTCTAGTGTCAGGAGGTGTTACTGTTCCGACTAGCTAACTAAACGCTAACTAATACGCTAACTAATACGCTAACGCTAACTGCCAAGTGCGTCCCAGGTTTCCCGGTAGTGCGTCGGGGACGGTGGAGTTCAGTGAGAGAGGGCGTGGCCTCCAAAGAACAAAGCAACAAAGGAAACATCCAGTCAACCAATGACCTCACACACACACACACACACACACACGCAGAAAAAAGGTTAAAATCATCGTTAAACCTGTGGTGGCGGCGATACTGACTCAGCAGAATTTAACCTTGAGATGTTTAACGATGCAACCGGAACGCCGGAACATCAAACACTCTGGCTGTGACCCGGAGTGAACCAGGTAAAATCTGAATCTCCGGAGAGGAGATCCACCACGTGACCACACGGGATCTGGCCGCAGGCGGGTAGCTGTAGAATATTGATGTGCGGCGGAGGATTTAGAATCCCGCTGTGAAAGCGGGAGCAGCAGATAATTACAGCCGGAATGACGGAGCCCGGAATGACGGAGCACCTGACCTGTCTGTCCGTGGTTTTTATTCCAAAAAACATCCCTTTAAATCCAGGTCCCAGTAGCAAAAATCGTTAATCTTAGCGTTAGCGTTAGCAAGAGGATGCGCGGTGAACAGGTGCGCCGCTCCCGCCGCCGTCTCCTCGCTCTAATTAACTGGACGCGCTCACAGCCGGGTCCCGGCTGCCGTGAATAACCAGCTATTGATTCACGGGGAGCGCCGGCGCCGCCTTATTTCATCCAGAAGGAGGCCGGCGTTGCAGGTGGGAGGACAAATTAGGAATTTTCTCATTCCGGGGCTGCGTTTTATAGGAGGGAATTAGTCATCCCAGGTGGGGGAATTACCGCCTTCATTTCTGCTGTGAGCGCGCACGCCGCGAGCGTCCCGCTCGTGCACCACTCGCTTTATTCCCGACAGCTCCGCGGCGTTATGGGCGGCGGCTCCTGGGAATCGAGAGCTCGTTTAACCTTTGACCTTTGAACCTTCCTAATTCGGAGGGCGCGGCGGCCAAATGACTGTAAATTAGCCTGATTGAGCACAAACGTCTTGGCTAATTCAGTCGCTGCTGGTATAAACGACGGTGCCGCTCCACTCGTATCCCACGAAAGGTCAGTGACGGAGGGGGCGGGGCAGCGCGGCTAACCAGGAGCTAACATCTGGGCGATAAAGTCCCTCATGCGAAGTCTTCAGGAAACATGAAGACAAATTACGGCACAACGGACATAAAAGTGGTGCGGAGCGCCTCCTCCCAGCAGGCGCAGGTGACTTTAGAGGCGTAATAATGCAGAAGAATGATGGCCGCCGCCCCTTTAATATCCCAGGAATTCCCGTAAAACGGATAAAGCAGCAAACGGAGCAGTAAATGAATTCATTTGCGGCGAAACGCGGAGGAAAAACAGCTGGAGTGCTGTCTGCTCGCCGCCGCCGAGGAGCCCCGCGAAGTTTATTGTCTCGCGGCGGTGGCGCGCCGGCGTGGACGGCGAACGGGAAAAGCGAGTGGACCAGGAATCCTGCCGGCACACACTCCGACCGCCACGTCCGGACTGTGACGGAGGCCTCTGAGGCCGCCGTGATGGAATGGGGGCAGGCGGCGGTGAGGCGGCCGCCCGCTCCGCTCCGCGCCCGTGATTGTGTTTTAAAAAGGTCGCGCAGCCTGGAAATGAAGGGCGCCCGTTCACCGGGCCGCCCCGGAGAGCCTCGGAGCTGCTGACTCCGGCTGGCCTTTTCCCTCAAGGCTGCTCCTATAAACTGTGAAGGTGACCTTTATGAAGAGAGCTACATTAGCCCATCACAGGCGCGACCTCATTCGCTAACCTCGTTGAAAATGAGAAGTGTCCTTGGGATCTTTTGATTGTGCCACCGCCCGTGGCGTGTAATTAGCCTCAAAGCCGCCGCGCGCGCTAGCAAGGCTCAGAGCGGCTTTGAACGCCGCCGCCACCAGGGAGGATTTCCGGAAAAGAGGAGGCGCTCGCGCGACCTTCTCCCCGCGCTAGCCTCGGCTCGGACGCTGACGTCAGCTTCGTTTTCGAACGGTCCAATTTTTGTAGCAATTTTCCTCGCGCGCTAAGCGTCTCCGGGCGCTTCCACGAGAACACTACAGCACAAGTGCGCTAGCGCGAGCCGCGTTAGCGCGGGTGCTTGTTACGATGACCCATCAGCGCGTGATTGCAAGGTCAGTCGAATAACGCCACTGCGTCTTTTAGCAGCTAAGTTTGAAAACTTAACTTTAGCGGCTAATGAGCGTGGAGCAGCTGCACGGGTGCAGGGTTGGTTGAGCTCAGCCGCTCCTCAAATTATGCATCTGGAGCGGCGGCGCCCCCCCCCACAACCCCGCCGCTCCACTATCGAGAGCGCACACCTGCTATTTAGCCGCTCAGGTTGGCTAACGATTTTACGCAGGGAACCTCCGGAATGAGAGGAAATCCGGTGGCCTCTGCTGTTACGAGCGCAGGCGGGAGTGAGGAATGGGCCCCTCAGACAGAGTTTAGATCGCTGACCAGCTCAGGAAGCGATAAAATCTCCCCCCCCCCGGTGAAAGCAGAGCGCCGCTACAACGTCTCTGTGGAGTGTCGGAGTCCGATGTCCCGGCCCGGAGTAACTTCTGATTTATTATCACATCACAGCTGCGGCAGGAGGCGCGCACGTGCAGCCGGGGGGGGGGGGGGGGGGGGGCGCAGTCGGCCATTTTTTATTCCATCAGAACAAAGCGAGTCACCGAGAGTCACGTCGGGTCCAAGATGGCAGTTAGGACCGCTAAACAGGCGGGAAATAAGAGCCCGGTAACCGATCAGACGCCCCCCCCCCCAAGGACGAAGATCCACTGTAAATGTTCACGGAGCGGCGGGAAAAATGGTTTTCTCCTTGGTAACGGCGTGTGACATCATTAAAGCGTCCGCCACATCCATCCTGGACGCGGCGCGCGGGGATAATCACCGGGCGCTTTATTTACACGCGGGAAGACAAAGTTCCGCCCCGCTGTGGCTTCGGATGGAAACCGGTCCGTAATTACGGAGGAGGGATGGAGGCCGGGAGCGGCGCCGCCGGCGGCGTGTTCCGGATAACGTCATGAATCATTCACCGTTCCCGTTGTGTGGCACAATTATCTGCGCGCAGGAACCTCTCGGCGCCATGTTAGCTGTTAACTGCTATTAGCTGCTGACTCAGAACACGGAGCAACGTTGGGAACCAGCGAGGAGGAGCGGGGGTCAAAGGTCACAGAGAGGCTAAGCAAAGGAAGGAAAGGGACAAATTCCCGTCTCCGGCTGGTACCACTGGGATTCTTCTGGATCCTCCGGGGAAGGGTGTGGAGCCAGGAGCATCGGCTCATCCTCTCTGGAGGAACAAGGACACTCTTTTGACTTTAGCCAAACATGCTAAAGCTAGCAAAGCTGCTCGTCGTCAGCGGGGAAATTTTAGGGACAAACATCGAGCGTGTGTGTTTTCCTAAAGTTGGGTGGAGGTGGGGTGGTGGGGGGCAGACGAGAGCTTAATGAACCGCGTCACTCCCCCCCCACCCAAACACACACACACACACGCACACACACAATTAACATAAGCCCAACTTTTATCCGGAAAACAGAAGTAGATGAAAATAATAATCTACACATCAGAAAACGTTCAGCTCCGCTGGGAGCCGGAGCAGCCGTGGTGTTGACGGTGACGCACACACACACACACACACACACACACACACTCAGGCTCCACCGGTTGCTCATCTTTGTTCCCCACGTCTATTTTTACACGTTCCAGTAGAGAACATGAGAGCGCCTCGACGTTCGCCTGAAAAGCTCCTTTTTCTCTGTTTCTGAGAGCAGCCGGCTGTAACAACCCAAACGAGGAGGCGCTCCTTCCGTTATTAAAGGACACGAGAGCGCCTTTGATATTTGCCTTTGTGATGTAAAAATACTCGCAGCGTCGTCACACGTTCGCTAACAGGAGAAGCTGCGGCTGCGTCGACGTTCCTGCCGCTCAGATCTGATCTCGGATCCAGACGCGCGGACGCTTGGTCAGGAATAAAAGGAAAAGGCGCCTCTACTGGGCCGACCCGGCTCCGGCAGCTAGCGTCCTGCTAATTTTTAACCACGATACTTTGCTAACGGTGCTGGCGAAAGTGAGGCAGCTATTGGTTATTTATGGCTCCACCCAGGGAATTCATGAGCTTGAAGGGAGTTCATCATAGCGGCGACAGCCGGGAGGCTAACCGACGCTAACCGTCGCTAACCGACGCGGCGTTCGCTATTTCAGGGGACGTGGACGCAGCAGATGCTAGCGTGCGGCCGTGGCGGCGGCTCCGCTCCGAAGTTTGAGAGCGAGGGCGACCTCGGGGGGACCTCTGGGGCTGTTCCAGGAGGTCTCCAGGCAAAGGACATCCCGGCCGCCCTCCTCTGCTCCCGTGTTTCCGTCAGCTCGCATCGTGTCGCTGCCCATCAGCGCCGCGGCCGGATGTCAGGCACCTCTGCTTGTCCTGGGAACGAAACAGCGCGGGCTGTCAGAACCGGGCCGGCGGGGTGAAGGAGGCCGCCGAGGGCGGCTGGGATGTTAGCGTTTGACTGGCGGCTTTCAAAGCTGGGGGGGGGCGGGGTATGAAAAGAGGGAAGGGGGGAGGTAGAGTGAAGAGGAGGAGACAGTCTGAGTCCTCGCTGACATGGTTCCGTCCTGAATCCTGACCGGGTTTCAGCCGATAACCAGATGAGCTCCGCTCCAGTCTGGCACGCAGGAGCCGTTATCCTGCCCCCCCCCACTTTAACGAGCTGCTCATAACAGCTTCTCCTGTGCCTCCGTCAGATTACGGCCTCTTCAAACACGGCCCGGGTCTCTGCGGTGGCATATGGCGCCCCCCCCACCCCCCCATTAATACTCGGACTTATTGTCTGGGTGCTGCAGGTGTTTAATAAACCCGGGACGGACCAGCAGCCATCTGCTGCCAGTAAAGGCGACGGGGGGGGGGGGGGGGGGGGGACGCCGACTCAGCACTCTGACAGATAAAAGCACGGCGCCAACATCAATTCTCGGCGTTCTCGGGGTTCTGGAGGAGAAGCAGCTGAAGGTCGGGTTGTTTGGGGCCGGAACAAACCCCCGGCCAACGATCGGGGTCAGCCCAACGTCCTGCGTGACCCCGTCCCCCACTGGAAAGGGCTCAGAACTGGAACACGACCCGAGACGCCCCCCCCCGGATGTGGAAACCTGGATACACCCAACTGGGTCACAGCTAACGAGCTACTAGCCTGGCTAGCTGAAGCGCGTTGGTCCAGGCAGGTGGCTAAAAGTCTGCCGTTGCTAGTGGCCGTTGCTAATGCTAGCTGCTGTCTAATAAGGGAGGCGAGGTGGGAAGGCCGACCCGTCAGCTCAGCGTGGGGGGGGGGGGGAGGAGAACGTCAGAGGAAAGAATGCTTCTAATCCTGGAGCTTTTAAACTGCCACCTCGACTGGGAGGTGACGGGGCCGCGGCGCCGATGAGTGACGCGCGGTCTTATGTTGTCGGCGCGACCGCGGGATTCCAGCTTTGATTAAAAGCCTGACGTGACCTCCTGCTGTCGTTCCGGAACTCTCCGGAACTCAAGCGGTGCTCGTTCTGAAGGTCTGACTGTTCCTTCAGGCCCGGCAACACCAACCGGCTCTGAAAGGGTTCAACTGAGGAGGACGGCGCCAACGCCGGACCGCAGCCGGTGTTCAGTGAGGCTGCAGCTTGTGCATCGGAAAGTTGGACCTCGGGGAAGTTTGGGAGGGACACGGCTGCTGAGAGGGTTGAGTTCAGGACTGACTGAACTCTGTGTTCTGTCCTGCAGGTTCCCCCCAGAACCAGGCGGAGCAGAACCCCCGGAGAGGCTGCGAGGTCACAGCTCAGGTTAGCGGCTCAGGTTAGCCGCTCAGATTAGCTGCTCAGATTAGCCGAGCAGGTTAGCCGCTCAGGTTAGCCGCTCAGGTTAGCCGCTCCGCATTAGCTGAGCAGGTTAGCGGCTCAGGTTAGCGGCTCAGGTTAGCCGCTCAGGTTAGCCCAAAACCGAGCATCCGCTAAACATTTGTACTCTGCAGCCACACTGTCGGAGATGTGTCGAGGAAGCCGGAGCTGGATAAATATTGACGGAGTAAATGGACTTTGGTCCCGTGTTTGGAGGGATGTTTAGAGTATTCTGGGATGTATTGATGCGCTGGGAAGGCTTCAGGTTCTGGGGATGCTGAACGGGGACGTGAGCAGAGAGGAGGAGAGAGGAGGAGAGGAGAGGAGAGGAGAGAAGAGGAGAGAGGAGGAGAGAGGAGGAGAGAGGAGAGAGGAGGAGAGAGGAGGGGAGGGGAGGGGAGGAGAGAGGAGGAGAGAGGAGGAGAGAGGAGGAGAGGAGAGGAGAGGAGAGAGGAGGAGAGAGGAGGAGAGAGGAGGAGAGAGGAGGAGTCCTCTGATCAACAGACGCCAGAAACGGCTTCACAAGGTGATTTTATCAGTTGGAACACAAGAAAATGAAACAAATGAACCCCCCCCCCCCCTCCCCCAGCCACCCCCCCCCGGGTCTCTGCTTGGTTTATTTTGATATTTTTGATCAGAAGATCTAAAGTAGATTTTCTGTGGCAGCTAAAACGGTTCCGTGTGAAACGCAGATTTTTGGAGACGCAGCAGTTGGAATGTTTATTCGGACGTCCTGTTTTCCCGTCTCAGCGCAGGAAACCAAGACGAGACGTTTGTGGCGTGAAGGCGGCGCCTTTCTTCACCGTCAGAGGGAGGATTGAGGACGAGGACGCACGTTTATCCCTCAGGAGTACGATAATACCGGGTCGGGCTCCCCCCGCACAGAAACCACAATGGTACGCTCCGCCGTTAGCATTAGCTCCGCCATCAATTACAGCTGCTGTAATAAGACACGGAATAAAAACGGAATCGTCCTGAACTGCAGTTATAACCAAACACGAGCCGCCAGCGGCGTTCCTGAGGACACAGCCCGGAACAAGAGCAGGACGTCCTCGCTAACGGGAGCTGACGGGACGCTCTGTTGCTAAAATTTATGGTGGACGGCTCCAAAGAACCTGAGAGGGTACCTTGTGCCGCCCCCTGCTGTGAATGTGAAGCCCAATTAGCCAGCTAATTGAAACAGGGATTGATGGGATGATTGATTTGCTAACGACGGCTACTTACTTTAGATTAGCCGCGTTAGCGCAGCAGCATAAAAGACACTTAATGCTCTTAATAAAACACGCTTAGACTTCCCAGATTCCCGCCTGTCTGCGGGGAATTTTTAATCAGGTTCGGCAAACGACAGAGTTTGTTCTGTTAAGCCAGTTTGTGTTTCCCAGCCTGCCGAGGAAACCGGGAGTTCGGGCTTCCGACCCTTCAAACCGCTGCCAAACGGTCCCATATTTCCACCTATATTGATCTGGATGTCGCGGACAGGGATCAGACATCGGCGGGTCCGACCTGGAGCTCCTGTGGGGTTCAGACCCGGAGCCAAGGCCACGCTGGGGTTGAGGGAATAGAAGTGGAGCGTTCCAGGTAGGAGCGTCGCTGGGAGAACTGACGTCGCCGCTAACGGGACTAATTTCAGACACCTCTGCTGAAATATGGACGATAATTTACACAGGAAATTACCCTGAATGGACCGGCCCACCTGACCGGGTCGCCTGGAGTCCCCGGCAGGCCTGTCTCATGCTAACCTGAATGTGCAGCAGGTCCTGGGGGAGGGGGGTGAATGGAAATGTTCCGGGCGTGGCTCCAGACGGGCCGTGGGGCCGGACATTGAGACGGGACGCTGGACTAGTAGGAGGGGCAGTTTGGTTGTGTGATTATACAGCAGGATTTATATGGAAAATAACCCGTAAAGTGGGATAAATGAGCGTTCCGTACATATATAGCAGCAGATCCGGCCGGGCTGTCATTACCTCTGGATTTGAGCGTTGCCCGGTTCTTATTAGGATGAATGGAACACTGTTCTTTATGGCTGCAGGAGAACAGGCAGCAGGAGGCCCCACACAGGCTTGGGGGACCAGGAACTGGGACCTGGGGGGGCTGAAAACAGTGCCGGAACGCCTCAACGGAGCACTTTGGAAACCTGAAAGGTGGAACAGAGTCGTTGGCGTTCTGTTATCAGCGACGCCGCTTCTCCGACTTCTGTCGCACTTCCATCTTTTAATTCTCACTTCTTTGACGTATCCCAGGCTCTGCAGATGAAAGGACGTCGGCGGGAAAAGCACGACCAGCGTCTCCTCCCCGGATCAAAATAGTCCCTCGCTGTTTAAAACCATGATCAAACTCCTCCTCGCATACGTTAAACGGGGAGACAGGCGCTGTGATTAGGACGGTTAAAACGGAGGTTACGCGGGTGTGAAATGAAAGCTGTGTGTGTGTGGGGGGGGGGGATGGGGGGACGCCGAAGCTGCGAGATGATCGTTGGAGGCGTGAAATGAAACCGTGGGCAACAGCCGACCAGCGTTTGATTAGCCAGGACAACACGCCGCCAAAGAGCGCTAATCCATTTAGCCTGATCGACTCATCTGCCCTCGTTACCTCACTTTCACTCATTTCACACTAATCACCTTCCAACGTGACTTTAGGTCTCCGGGATTCAGACCCACCCTTCCCAAAAGTGGGCTCGTCAGCCGGCGCCGGGTGGGGCCGCCGCCTCATCAGACAACCGGTAAAGTTTTTCCTTCTCAAACTTCCTCGGAACACTCCCCCCCCCCCCATCTTTACAGCCACTAGCTGAGACAAAGATAATAAAGCCTTAATAAAGGCCACACGCTAATTATGGAGGCGCAAAGATCAGGGAGAATTAAGGAAGTGAGGAAACCTGAGCGGCGCCCAATTAAAACTCCGCCTGTTGATTCTCGGCACCGGCGTTCCTCGTTAAAGCTGCTCCCGTTTCCCTTCCTTTGGAAATAAGGACACAAAAGGCCGGAATCTGGTGGAGAAATGAATGTATTACATGTTTATATTCATGTAACTCTTCACTGTACAACCGGGAGGGGGGGGGGTCATTGTTCCGAGGAATGGCTCCGGGAGGGAGGAGATGATCATCAGCCGATGACCCCCCCGGCCGACCTCATCTGTTCCTGAGCCGCCGCAGGAGCCCCCGAGCCAGCCGCCGTTCCATGCATCACCGGCAGGAACCCGCTCACGGAGGGGCCGCACATCACGCCGCAAAGGATTGTGGGAGGCCGGCGGCTGTGTCACGGACACCTGTAACAGTCGGGCGGCGGGAAAAAAGTCCAGGGTGGCGGATGGGAGGGAGCCGGAATGGTATTAAAGCCCCGACACCATGAATACCAACGCAGGGCGCTGATTCCAGACACAGATTACAGCTGATGCTTTGCTCCCTGCGCGTGTGTGTGTGTGTGTGTGTGTGTGCGTGCGTGTGTGTGCGTGTGTGTGTGTGTGTGTGTGACACAGGTTCTCATTTCTCAGAGAAAATCGCCAGTCAGCAAAGGAAAAACGATACTCTGCAGATAATATTTTCATAAGAAAGCGGCTGATATTTCCCACGGTGAGGGCCGTTATTAAAGGACGGGCGGGTCGGCTGTCGGGCTTCCCTCCACCATCGCCTCCCGTTCCCCGGCAGTGTGTGTGTGTGTGTGTGTGTGTGGGGGGGGTCGGTCAGCGGGACGAGGAAGAGGAGGCGGAGGAGAAGTCATTAAGAGGGAATTGATCAGATGTGTTCCTGATGCCAATATTCTCCCAAGGCTGACGTCTCTTCTAGCAGCAGGAGCAGAAACCAGAGCGCCGGCCTAATGACTTTGTTTACATACACACAAGACAGATAATTATCCTGCAAACGTCAATAGAGCGAGCAGGAGGGTGTCTCCGCCCACCCGGGGGGGGGGGGGCAGGGGGGGGGCAGGGGGCGTCCCGCCTCTCATCCCTTCCCCCCAACACGGTTCAGGCGATCCGCAGGTGAGGAGCAGGGCCGTGGCCCTGAGGTCCCAGAGAAGCTTGGATGAACCGACCTGGAAGGAGGAGCCGGCTGGACCGGGCCGGGCTGGTCCAGGCTGGGCCGCTCCCGGAGTCGTTCCCCCGCCGCCGGTCGTGGTTTCACGGCTGACGGCTGAATGATGGAGAGGGAGCCATAAATCGGCTCGCCTGAGGGGCACCGTGGGGATATTTTACATTTGAAAACGTGCCTGCAGGAAAATGTGGGATGAGGGGTGGGGGGGGTGTCTGAGTGTGTGTGTGTGTGTGTGGGGGGGGGGGGGGGGGGGTAAGAGGGACGCTCCCTCAGAATCAGTCAGCTTTAAAAAGAACAGCGATGGAGGTGATGGAGGATGACAGCGGATCGCCGGATGAGACGTTTATCCTGTCACTGATTGGAGGTATTATTTATTAAACCTGTGTCGGAGAACCCCCCCGATTACCCCCCCACTCCCACCACCACCACCACCCCCCTCCACCCCCCTCCACCCCCTCCACCGTTGAACACAGACTCCCCCTGTCGGCGCCAACGGCTCCAGAAAGCCGTTGCAGGATTAAAAACAATTGGAACGTCCAATTATTGTGCCGGAGAAGCTCTAAAGACGGAAACGACCAGTAATTTCCTCGCCGCTGTCGGTGGCGGACGTCTGTGGAATCCTCCCGTTTCTGGGATCGAAGCGCCGACGCGCGGAAGCGTCTGATCCACGCCGCTGCTGAGGATCCGAGCCGGGCGGAGCCGCAGGTGACAGTTGGGAAGTTTATTGAGAATTTGCTGACGCGTCGGATCGAGTCAGAGAAGAAGAACATCTGCAGCCTGTGTCGCTCTTCTGTCGGCTGCTCCAACATTCCGGGTCCGTCTGCGCGACACTCGGGGGGGGGGGGATTTGCTCTTCTGAGCCGCACAGGTATCGGAAGAAACGAGCGAAATCCCTCTGAGAACCTCGGCGGGGGAAAGAGTGGAGGAGGAAGGTGGGAACAGAAGAAAGGAGGAAGTTTGTAGCGCCGCTCTTCTAAGCCGCTAATGTAGCTGTCAAATGCTGCAGACAGATCACAGCTAGCTAACTCAGGTGGAAGATGGATGGGGGGGGGGCAAAGGGGCAAACGCTGGCGTCCAATCAGGACGGCAGAGATGAATAACAGAGTTTATAAAGAAAAATCATTCCGAAACGTGGAAAATATAAGCATTTCTACGCAGGAGGAGGGTGACGCTCGGCGGTCCTGGTGGGGGACGCCATGAAGACGAGGAAGCTTTTAAACGAGAGAAGAACTGAGCCCCCCCCACTTCCTCTTCTTCTTCTTCATCCCTACAATTGCGTCTTGAGGAGCATAAATAATTCCAGTTCATCCAACTCGCCGCCGTCTGAGTAATTGTGGGCTTCAGAGGATGCCGCCGCGCCGCTTCTTTTCGGAATTTTTAAATGCTAAATTATTCCGGCGACCCCGATATGACGTCGATTCAGATTTGATTTCATTAGGCTGCGACGAGCGCGGCCGCGCGTCAACAAACAACTAAATCTGGATCAAAGAAATCAAAGGGACTGTACACGAGCGTGGAAAACAGGGATGGCAAAAACAATACGGCGCTGTTCAAAGAGATGGACCAACAGGAGACGTGATCAAAGCGTGAAATGGGAACACGCGCTGGGACGGGCAGGGCCGGGGGGGCCGGGGGGGGGGACTTGTTGGTCGGGGTGTAACAGATTTGGGAAAAAATGAAAATAAATAAATAAATAAAAGAAGAAGAAAAGCGGCGCTGCTGTTGTGGGCGGAGCCAGCCGCTGCAGGGAGGCTGGCTCCGCATGATGGACGGAGACACCTCGGTCCAGGACGCGGGCCGGGTCCAAGACCAATGGAGATCAGGGCGTCCTGCCGCGGCCCGATCAGGAACGTTACCTGGAACGTTACCTTCTCAGCGTAACGTGGAAAAAAAAAAGACAGAAGGCGGCAGCCGGGAGCGTTTCGCTTCCAGGCAACAAGGTAAAAGTCGATTTTGCAGGTGGATCCGAACGCTTGACACAGGATTACTAGTGAAAGAACGCTCGGCGGCCTTCAGCAGCAGCCGCCTTTGAGAGGAGCTAATTCATCTCCACTCAAAGGCGGGAAGACCTCCGCGCTCCGATTTCCTTCCTACCTTGAGCATGAAGTGCACAATCAGCAGCTTCAGGCCCTTTCTGAAGCGGCTCCGGAGACGACGAGGCCGCGGATCAGGACGGAGGGACGGGTGTTTCCGTTGGAAGAGAACGTGTCAGAGGAAGAAACCTTGTTAGCATAAGGAGCGGCGGAGGTTCGCTGACATGGCAGAAACCTGCACCAGTCTCGCCGCGCCACCGTGGCGTCCGTGACAGACTCCCTCCATGCGATCCCTTCAAAATAAAAGCACATCCCATAGTTCCCAGCGGCGAGGGCTAGCCTGCCGTCTCGCCGCTGAAGCTCAGAACTCGGCCAAGTTGGACGAATGCAACAAATCAACATTCTCCCCAACGTCCCCATGATGAGTTCTGCATAAAACATTTATTAAAAAAAATAAAAATCTGCCAAAGCAAACATCTGTGCTCGGTGAAATTTGACGTGAGAAAGTGCAATTAACCGAGACAGAACCAATTAAAGGTGCTTGGAAATATTCATTAAAGCAGAAGTCTGCGCGCTTCCCTCGCAAACATAATTAAAGTCTGTTTTCTTTTTCGTCTTCTATCATCTCACACCAGGAAAAACAATTCAATCTTATCAATTTGAATAGTGATGAAGAGGAGGAGGAAGAGGAAGGGGAGGAGGAAGAGGAGGAGGCGGAGGAGGAAGAGGAGGAGGAGGAGGAAGAGGAGGAGGAAGAGGAGGAGGAGCGTTGACCTCATGTCCAGCAGGGCAGCAGCGGAATAACAGTGAGAGGGACGGGATGAAGGAGCAGAGTTTAGAGGAGCGGTAGCACAAATAGCCATATATCACCTTCATCACCACCATCATCATCATCGTCATCATCATCATCATCACCATCATCATCATCACCATCGTCACCATCATCATCATCATCGTCACCATCATCATCATCATCACCATCGTCACCTTCATCGTCACCATCATCACCATCATCATCATCGTCACCATCATCATCATCGTCACCATCATCATCATCATCATCGTCACCATCATCACCATCATCATCATCGTCACCATCATCATCATCATCATCGTCACCATCATCATCATCATCGTCACCATCACCATCATCATCACCATCATCACCATCATCATCATCAACACCATCTTCATCACCATCACCATCGCATCACCCTCATCATCATCATCGTCACCATCATCATCATCATCGTCACCATCACCATCATCATCACCATCATCATCATCGTCACCATCATCATCATCATCGTCACCATCATCATCATCATCATCATCGTCACCATCATCATCATCATCGTCACCATCATCATCACCATCCCCATCATCGTCACCATCATCACCATCATCATCATCATCGTCACCATCATCACCGTCATCATCATCAACACCATCTTCACCATCATCATCATCACCATCATCATCATCATCATCATCACCATCATCTTCATCACCATCATCATCACCATCACCATCATCAACACCATCTTCATCACCATCACCATCGCATCACCCTCATCATCATCATCGTCACCATCATCATCATCATCGTCACCATCACCATCATCATCACCGTCATCATCATCATCATCGTCACCATCATCATCATCGTCACCATCATCATCATCATCGTCACCATCATCATCACCATCGTCACCATCATCACCATCATCACCGTCATCATCATCAACACCATCTTCACCATCATCATCATCACCATCATCATCATCATCACCCTCATCATCACCATCATCATCATCATCACCATCATCTTCATCACCATCATCATCACCATGGCTATTCTGAGGGCCCGACATCTGTGACAGGACGGCGTGCAGCACGACCACGTCACAGCGTTGCCATGGCGGCGAGGGTTCGCCTCCGCAGGGCGTTCACGCGAGCTCGGCCCCGCTGGTCGATGCCGTGCGGTGAGGAAGAGCCGAGGTCAGCGGATGGCGAGCGGCCCCGAGACGAGCGGAGGGTTTGTCTCTTTTTTGGGCTGAGAGGAAACTAGGTTTCTGTGGCATCGTTAGCAGCTGCAAAGGCCTCGTTTTTAATATCAACGAGCGCTTTGATGTGATCCTCTATTAATCACAGCGAGTCTTTAAATCAGAACTTCCCCCTTACAGTCACTGCTTTGATCCTTACGTGAGCTGAAAGGTGACCCGGCACCGTCTGGCCACGGTACTGATCACTAACGCAGTGTGATCAGATCTAATGCGTGATCTTTGATCTTGGATCGGATTGCTTTGATGTTCGGACGATCCCCCGACGATCGCTGCTGTCACTCAGCATCCGATCAGGTGGAATATCTGGCGTCTCCATGGTGACGTCCATCCCAGCGCGGTCCCCGC
The DNA here is from genome assembly GCF_901000725.2 of Takifugu rubripes. Taxonomy (NCBI): domain Eukaryota; kingdom Metazoa; phylum Chordata; class Actinopteri; order Tetraodontiformes; family Tetraodontidae; genus Takifugu; species Takifugu rubripes. Next base: position 26,172,461 of record NC_042285.1, on the reverse strand, counting down.
TGGTCCCGCTTTAATGATGTGGGTGCTGGTGAGGGCCCCGGAGCCTCGCGGCTCATCCGTCAGCCTCCACCATCAGGCCGTGACAGCTCACCAGTGGCGCCGCCGCTCCCATTTTGAAGGTCACTTACCAGTTTAACGTGACAGGGGGAAGCAAAGGGCCCGTGTGTCATTCCGGGCCAATACCAGTTTGACATGTGCTTCCCCGGATGCTCAATCACTGCGGTTTTCCGTTTCCCTCTCAGACTGGGAGACTCTGGCGGCCCGGCTCGGTTCAGGCAGGTGGGGAGTGATGAATGGCGGCGGCGGCTGACCATCAGCAGGAGCAGCGATTAGCCAAGAGGAGCGGTTCTAGGCCACGACTGGGCGCCGGAAAAGGATCATTCTAGTGTTCAGAGTTGATACGGTTGCACTGACGTGACCAGTCGGTGAAGAGTTCCTTGGGTCGGTTCCTCAGCTAGCTAAAAACACGCAGTGGTTTTCCTTGATCTGACCTCTGCTGTATTTGCATTGTTGACCCATCTGGATCGTTCCCGTCATTCCTGCGCGTTTAGATTATAGAATGGGAGAAAAAGTGACAGTAGAAGTTCTCTCTCCAGCTTCTGGAGCAGCTGGAAACATCTGCCACTAGCGTTGAGGCGCCAGCGCTGGGATGTTGGAGCAAACGCGGCTGATCTGGATCTCGCCGCCGTCACGGCAGACGTTTACATTGTTCTGGGAGCCTGGTTCAAAAGGATCGCTCACCTTCCCGTTGCCAAATCTGTCGCGAAGCCCTCGGGCGACGCTCGCGCTGGAAGTCGCTGACAGTTTTGAGGTTTTCACCAAAAACCGGGAGGATCCGTCCTCCGGGGGCCCGGGAGGATCCTGTGAATTCGTCGACATCCTCTTTAGCTGCGGGCCTGATATCTTCGTCTCCACCAAAGTCTCCTTTGAACCTTATAGGAAATCGTGCGTTACATTTTCCCTCCTGCCATTTCAAAGTGGCAACATGCAAATTCTCCCTCTAAAAGCTTTAAGCGCCGGAGCTTTGCAGATAGGAGGCCCTCTTGATCTCCAAAAGTGTGATTATCTCTCCCAGCCATGTTTAAAATTCCTCAGTGTGGCTCTCAGAGCTGAAGGCAGCCGGAGAACCGGCACAAAGCGACGTTCCCGTCTCAGGCTAATATTGGAATACGGGACTGTCCTGTGAGGAAAACAACGAGGGAAGACTCTCAGGCGCCGGAATAAATGGAGCAGTCCTGCTCGTCGGGCCATCACGGGAACCTCGGCCCATTAAGAATCGCATCAATACCAGCGTGTAAACTGGGAGCTGCAACACAGCATCGTTCAAAAAAATAGATATATGTTTGATGGACTCTGGAAAAGTCGTGCAAATTGCCAATTACTCTGTGAGATGGGATCGACAGGAAAGAGCGGCTCCGGGAGGACTGAGCTGGGGGGACGCGCAGAAATCAGCCACCAGCGCTGGATCACAGCCCAGGAATGTAAATCCAGAGTTATCGGGGAGGTAAAGGAGGGAGGCCGTCTCCTGAAGGCAACATCACGCACCGGGACCAGGCCCCCGCTAACAATGCTAAAGGTGGCGCGACGCAGCGGCGCCGCCGTTTCATCTGAAAAGCTCTGAAAATGTTATATTGGAAGGTCCAGTGTGTCAAATTTGAATGAGCTGCTGTGAGAAATCAGATATTTTCTACACGGACCCGCTTTAGAGGGTCTTTATTAACCCTCTTTCACACCAGGATCGAGGACGTATCTACCAGAAACTGGACCTGAAACGCTGGTGGGGGGGAGGGGGGCATCAGAGAGAACATCAGACACACATCGCAGCCTCGACGTGCGTCTCCTCTGGCCTGAGGCAGATTCGTTTAGCTTTTTAACGACACCCTGAGCAACGGCGCTAGCGGCCGACCTGCTAGCTAGACGCGTTTAGGCCGCGTCAATATTAATCTGCATGGCGCTGATTTGATGGTCTGTAACTGTGTTTAGCGTCGCGGAATCAGAAGAACACAACACCACCACAACGACGAGCTTCGTTTCAGGGTGTAAATTACCCACGAATGTCACCTCTCCAGCTGACAGCTAGCACGAACACCTAGCAAGCGAGCTTCCTGCGCATCCGTTTCACTTCTGTTGGAATATTTACAACCCGTTTGTGGTTCGAATCTGCTTATTTGTTCAATTTTGGCTCGACAACTCAACTATTGACGTTTTCTTTATTACAGCAGCAGAACTTTGTTAAACTTTGCTGCCGCTTCTTTGACCTCGGCTGCTGTAAACAGCTCCAATCCCCCGAGGAGGAACCTGCAGGGTGAAGCTGGGGGGGTGTCTAATACTGACAAGGCAGGAGTGACACTGACGAGCACAGAGGAATGTGTGTGTGTGTCGCTGTGTGTGTGTGTTTGGAGGGTTGGGGTGTGGGTGGGGGAGGGGTGTTCTTCATTTAAAGTCAGAATGTCAAACAGACATCTGGGGGCTCCAAAAAAGATGAATAATGAAGCAAAAGCAGCCGTGTGCACACCGAGTTAGCATGTTTACGGGGACTTGTGTGTGTGTGTGTGTGTGTGTGTGTTCTGGCAGGCAGCAGCACCCCACCCTGCACGTGGACTCAGGCCCGAACCTTCCCGGCGACGGCTAGCTTGTCCGCCTGGCTCAGCGTTTTCTCTTTGAACTAAATGTGTGTAGCGGCTCCGTCCAATCAGAACGATTAAAACAATCTTCCAGAGGCTCGCGATGGCTGCTGCGGTTACGGGTCCTCCCGTGTTGGTGTTACGACCCTCCAGGGATGTGTTTCCCCCTCCTCTTTACGAGCCAATTATCTGGCTCTTCCTGAAGTGGGAGCGGTCCCAGCAGCTCGGGCTCGCTCCGCGGCAGCATCGCTGCGTCTCGCTAAGACGCGTTCCACCCTTCTCGTTGTCCTCCTGGATATGCAACACTTTCAATTTTAAAGCAGCGGCTCCTCCGCCGTTATGAGCTGCTGCAATTTACCAGCGCCGCATTTTTTTTAATAACGTTCCCGGCGCTGCAGGACCGCGGGGTTTTATCCCAGAGACGGTGATTAAAACCTGCTGCCAGGAGCTGACACGATTATCCAGTCACCTCTGTGATGAACGGCCTCCACATCTATCAAAGTTACTGCCAGAAAAGGGAAAATGTTTGGCGATCACGCGATTAGCGGGGCCGAGGGAGGAGCTGGAGACAATGCGGGGGGACATCAGAGGGCTCCGTTAGCGTCATTAGCCGGGATCAGCGTCGGAGGTCACTTTTGAAGGCGCCGTTGCGTAATTCGCCGCAGCCGCATTGATTCATGTTGACCTTCCCTTCATCCTCCTCCCACCGGCGAGTCACTTTGATCCGGAACTTTTTGCACGGCGAACCGTGTCCCAGAAACAGCGATCGCTTTAAAGGGACGACAACAAACACCAGGAAGCGGCCCCCGGGGGACCGCCCCCGGGGGACCGCGCCCTGGGGACGCTCCGCCTCTGTTGGTGGGTGGCCGCGAGGGTTTGGGCTTCACCTGGAATGAGCGAAATAATCAATTAACGATCATCTTCATTCCTGGTTTGATGAGAAATGGCCCCAGTTGAAGCGCTGCTCTCTGCCCCGGCTGTGCCGCAGCAGCTCCCCCCCCCTCCCCCGCCTGCTAATTACAGGCTGGGCTGCTCCGGCCCAGCTTGGGCTCCAGGCAGGTTCCAGGCCGGGATAAATTGCCGGTCCACGCAGGGCTGACACGCACGTGTGACCTTGAACTTGTGGAGTGGTTTATCCAGGCGCTCTGTGACGCAGCGTGAGGTGGGACTCTGCCAACACTGCTGATGTCTTCAGGAGGGGAGGTTTAGGGGGGGCGAGCCGTTTCCAGGGGCAACGCGAGCGGATTCATGAGCATCGAGGAGGTTGGGATGCATGATAATATGTATTCGACCCACAGCAAAGAGCCGAACCCACACGGAACTCTCCAGAACTTGATGCCTGATCGGAAAAATCAACAGCGTTGCCTCACTGGGAGCATTCACGGGCTTATTTAACATGTGTGAGTTGGATCGTTTGGGATGAAGCTGGCAGCTGCATTTCTCTTTCCTCGCTCTTCATCTCATCCTTCTCCAAACAGCTCGCAGGTATTTGCAGCGATGCAGCAGAGCAGGAGCTCCCTCGGGGGGGGGGGGGGGGGGGTTGAATATGCGCTTTATCTCGGGAGCTCCAACAAACAGTCGTTCACCGTGGTCCTACCCGGAAAACTCAGCCGCCTTCGTATCGAGACCGGAGCTTCCGGTAATGGCTTCCTGAGGGAATGACGGGACACGGACCCCATGGAGGCCGAGCGCCCTCCTCCGGTCCCGCCTCCTCGTGTCTCCCCGGGGTCGTAAAACAGATGCAGGAGTTACAAACAGGAAGTCACGGCGTCGGTAACTGACCCGTGTTCACCCCCGGTGTGGCTAACAAAGGTCCGGCGCTGAAGCCGTAAAGCATGCAGATTAGAAACGTCTCACAGGTGGCGTCCAACAAACGAGATGATTAAGGGGGGGGGGATCCGGCCAGTGGTGCTGATCCAGCCTCAGCCAGATGTTTAGAGGAGACGGCCAGATTTCAGCCGGCGGCAGATAAAAGCTGAAGCCCAGACTTTGGTTTTATGATGCGATCTATCAAGCGACGTCCCTCTGGTATCGGTTCTGTCCCCGCGGCGCTCGAATCTTCCTCGCCACCGCCTGGACGTCGGCCCGTCATTCAGCGGCGTCCCGCTGTGTCGGATCGCCTTCAGACGGGGGAAAAGTAAATATAGAGGCGAGACGCTGGCGGCGAGCGTCCGGGGTCCTGTTGGGTTTGTGCTGGTTGGACTTGCTCCGGGCGAACAACAGCGAGGTGACACCGGCGCCTCGGTCACCCGGGGGCTCCCTCCCGCCGCTCCGGCTCAGGCCGACACCGGCGGCGTGACAGGATGGATGCTCAGCGGCGTCCGCGTCGCGTCACATCAGTTCAAGGGAGGAGAAAAAATAAAGCGTGGGTGAAAAATCTCCGGGGTCGGTGACGGACGGGCGCCATTATGGGCTGGCAGAACCAGAGCTGAGTGGCATCAAACAAATAAATGGAGAAAGGAAGGCGGAATGTTAATTACCGTCGTTTAAAGCCCGGCTCCGGATCCTCCGCTGGGCCCAGATTTAATTCTGAATCTGTCTCCTCCTGGATGATGTGCACGTCCACGGACGTGCATAAAGCCTCGTTTGTCGGCGCGCCCCGATGCATCGTGGGCAATCTTATTCCGAGCCTGGAATTCCAGCAGCTCCTCTCATTTAGAGACTCCTCGGGTAAGTTAAGGGGAATTGATTACCATTAACTCAATGGAGGGGAGTAGACTGGCACCCGGGTCGGGGGCGCTCACTGGCCGGCGTTATCGACACCACCAGAGATGAGGTGACTGATGGCAACTCGGGGCTGTTCCGTCAATTGACGGCGCCGCTCGGTGTCCCGGAGAGCGTCTGAGATTAAACAGTCCGCCGGCGCTCGGCGTCTTTTAAGCCTGACACTGACGGGGCGCCGCGTGGCGAAGGAAGACTCGGAAAATCGGTCAAATAAAAGCTTCATGTTTGGTTGTTTTCCCCCAAATGTCAGACTGTAGTCCAGGAGGACCACGGAATCCTGCATCACATCGGCTGAAGGGCGGAGTCAGAGCGAGGGCGCCTCCACATCTGTGGCCCTATTAGGGTACATGTGACGGTAAAACAGCTCACGGAACGACGGCCTTTGTCAGGAGGCGGATTACTGAGCCTGTTGATGGTGTTGATTGCATGCAGGCCGCTCTTTTCCATCTGCCTCTGCGGAGCTGCTTAAAATGAGGAGCGTTGGGGGCGTCGAGGAGGGATTTCCTGTAATTGGCTCCTGGAGAGTTTTGCCGAGATGTTAGCTGAACATGTGCTTTGTCCGCTCGCCTCCATTAGCTTAATGGTCCATTTGTACCTGTGTTACACGGAGGTGAGCGTCAGCAAAAGAGGTTGCTCTCATTTTGTCTTGGAGGGAACAGCTCTTCATCTGGCAGTCCAGGACCCGGAGTTCTGCTCCCTGTGGAGCGTCAGAAGGAAAAAGAGTCCTCCTACTAACGTTTGCACTGGCCGAACACCAGGGCCGTCGCCGTGGTTTCTGCCCCGATTCACAATGGCCTCACAATGATCCCTGATTAAATAAAACATCTCCAGCTCCGGAATAATGGGAACCGGCTCCTCGATCCACTGAAGAGCAGCACCGAGGCACCTGATCGGGTCCTTGGTGTGACCATTTATGCTGATTGCTGCGCTGATGGAGTAATTCTGCAAAGTGATTGAAAAATCAGCATCCTGCCGTTTCTAAGTTTCCCCTTTTCCTCCTCTAACCTCCTTTACTCCAGTCCGTCCAATACCAGTGAATGCAGTAGAGCAGTCGCGGTGTTTCCGGCCGCAGCACAGATCGGACGAGCGTTCCGGCTCCGTGTTCCGCAGTCTCCTCGTATCTCAGCGCCGCAGAGCCATAATTAGGATGTGACTGTAGATTAGACGCTGACGCGTTACCTTGAAGATGACTTTGGATGGAAAACTTTGCAATTTGTCCGGGCGCTCACGCCGCCTTCACCGCTCTCCGAGACTCGTCTGTGATATCATCACCAGAAGGGAGAGGAAAAACCTCCAACCCCGCTAATCTACTCCTGTATTCACGTTCAGAGCCTTTTTTTTTTTTTTGTCTTTGAGTGTTTCGTACGTTTACGATGAAACGCGCCGAATGTGACAATTCAGTCTGCTGAGAGAAAGACGCGATTTGCCTCCACGATAAAGAGAAGCGGTCCGATGTGGCAGCCTTGTGGGACTCCAGATGACAGGTAAAAGACATCAAAGGCAGAAGGAACCAGAAGTTACGCCCCCAAAGGATCCAGATAAGAACTATTTTCAATCATCAGTTTGAAGGCGCAGCAGTAAAGACCACGGGCCGATCCGTCTCTTCGCCTCCCTTATTGGGTTTTATTGGCAAAATGCTGCCTGAAATGGTTGACAGAAGCAAATGAACTGAGGGCGCGCGACCTTGTGGCACCTCTAACCTTGCAGAAAGTCGTTTGTTTTACAGTCTGCGGCCGCAAATCACGACGGCTCTGCTGGTTTTACAGCGCTCTGACTGTAAAACTGTCCTCAGACCAGAGCCAACCCCAAACGTGGGTTTTATTAGGAAGCCCAGGATCTACAGTAACCTGGATGTTGACGCCCCCCCACACACACACGAGGAGCTGACAAACCCCCCAGATGAAGCTAATGACGTGACGTAAACCTGTGGGCGAAGACCCGAGGCTTGTTTGGGATCCGTTGTAATGAAGCGGCGGGACGACGGTGCGCTCGCTTGCTCTGTGCAAATATAGCAGCATGTGTAAATATTTGGGACGTCATTTGAAGAGCTCGACGAGACTAAAGGGGCAAATGTAACAGCAGCTGCCCTCTGGAAGGGTGCCAGCTCCGGATCGGGGGTTCGCAGCCCTGCGTTTGGACCTGGAACCGACGTTTCCGGTCCCGTTTGCCAGCGCCGAGGGCGGGATAGTTTACAACTCTGGCATCATCTGCGCAAGAGAAGCTCATTTGCCCGCAGTCAATTGTTTGGATTGCACTTTATCAAAAGTGCCCGGTTGGGGGGGGGTTAATCTCCTGGGTTGACCTCGCTGTTCCTGGCAGGGAGTCCGGAACCAGGCGCCGCTGAAGCCCTCGCAGCACAGCCGCCGCGATGCTACAGTTGTTTTTAGCTCAAAGTGGTCAATTTATCTACTGTTTCAGCCACTTGGACGCGGCATCCATTATTCAGCAGACAGTTAAAGAGAAGTTGCAGCGAAAGAGACGTGAATCCAAAACAAAGCTCCAGCTAAATTATTCAGCGCCGGAGCGGCGGCCCCGCTCCATCCCAATATGCAGATTTACAGTAAATATGACTGATTGTATTCACTCCACACACAATTTCAGGATTCATGTATTCCAGACCGGCCAGAAGCTTTTTCGGAATTAATGGCACAGATTATTCAAACGTTGAAATAAATATTGTGTAAAAAGCCGGAGAAATGAGCCTTAGCGGCTGCTGGTTTTAGAGGCGCTAACAAGGCCCCGCTATCATGATAGCTTTGCATTTCTTTTTTTTCTCCTTTGGTTTTCGAATAACAACACACCTCCATCTATCAGATTAATAAAAGTCCCATTTCACACAAGCCCAATTTCACACTAAGATGGTTTTAAAAAAAAAAAAAAAAAAAAAATTAGGACAAACAGCTCAGAGATCCAATTTAAAACACAAGGACGTCCCTCTGGACAAGGTTTAAATTACTGGGGGCCAGCAGCTCACTAAAAATGCAGTACAGCAGGTAATTGCAACTTTAATTATTACTGGGGCGAATGTGGGAGATTACTCATGTATGCGCTCCGGACAGAATTGAAATCACTGACGAGTGAATTAAAAAGAGAAAAGAAAAAAAAAAAAGCTTCATCTCGGCAAATAAATTCAACGTGAGCTGGCCGGACGGCTTCTGGCTCCTCGGCCATAAACTTGGAAAATATGGGCCGTGAAAGACGCTAATGAGAAGCAACTTTATTTAGTGTAACCTTGACGGTGAAAGGGTTCGACTCAGGAAGCCAGAACTTCTGCTGCCTCTTTTAGATCTACATCAACCGGGTCGTTGACGGGGGGGAGGAAGTCGCCGAGCTGCTTCCTTCCTGCTTCCTTCCTGCTTCCTGTGAGGCCACCAAGGCTTGAAGCTGGACGCCCTCGTGTGTGACCAGACATTCATCTGGATTTAAAGTCTGAATTCAGCTGTGACCGTGATCCCGGAACTCTGCCGGATCTCCTCGGGGTCCTCAGGGGGTCGGGGAGGCGGCGGCGCTGCCCCTCTGATCCGGGGCTGACCACGGGGAGGTGACAGGCTGACCCGTCTGGCGGTGCAGACAGACACAGAGGGACCGAGCTGACCTCTGACTGACCTCTAGAGCGCAGGGTTGGGAGGCGGCTGAAGGAGAAGCTCCCGCTCCAGTTCTGCTGGAGTCACCCAGGACTCACAACCAGTGATTCCCAGCAGGAGAACTGGGAAGCTACAGAGAGGGTAAATAACCGGCGACAGGGGCCGAACTCCCCCTTCAGGCTTTCAGCCCTGTAAATGTCAGCGGACCCTCCTCTGTTCACTTATTCAAAGTCAGTCATGAATCTGGAATTATTCCTAAGCAGATCATCCACTGGCAGCCGCAGCTGGTCCCCCACAGCTTCCATCCCATCTGCCAATTAGCGGCTCCCCCCACGGCGACGGGTCAAAGAGGCTTTAATTTCACAGGATTCTGCAGATCCTCCTGCGACAGAGTCCGTTCGGAATGAAAAGCATCAAATTAAACTTTCGGCTTCGAAACAAAACACAGACGGGCTTAAACGAGGCCGACGGGGATGTGGGCGGAGACACGGGCGGGACGTGTGGGCGGAGACATGGGCGGGGCCTGTGGGCGGAGACATGGGCGGGGCGTGTGGGCGGAGACACGGGCGGGTTCAAAAAAGGATCTTAACTCCTCTATTGATTATCTATCATAGATCCAACCCAAAATATCTCCCCTAAACTGCTTTGGTTTGCGTTTGCACAGGAAAATAGCGTCCACGTGCCGTCTGACTCTCCAGTATTAAAATCTCCCTCTCAATTAACTGTCAGATGAGACAAAACAGCCGTTAACGTCACGCAACCGCCACAAAATAAGAGCCGCACTGAAACTAAAGGTTAAACCGAGATAAGATACCTCTAACGTTGCCGCTGACAGATATCAAGGCGGATGACATCAGTGACGTAAACTCACCCTCCTCTGATAGGTTACCATGGCAACATCTGCTCCACCTCCTCCATCGCGCCAGGTAGATTTCTTCATTAAGTGACAGGTAATTTCTTTCTTATTGTTTCTTTTCCCAACGGAAGAGTTCCGGGCAGGTTCGGGCCGGCTGAAGGAGAGCGAGGCAGGAAGTGGGTCATGTTCTGGGTCGGCGGCGTCGGGGCGTCGCTCCCGACGCAGACTGATGAAAGTCGCCACGCTAAATAAGGGTGAGATGAGATAGATGAGCCGGCGATGAGGAGAGAGAAATGGAAGTGGTTTAAAAGAACTGAAGGAACGGTGGTGACGGTGCAACGAAGCCACGCCCACAGCCAATGCTAATGCTAATGCTAATGCAAGCAGTCAGCCCAAGTATTAAGGACTCAGTTTGGGGATGGATATCCTGTGTGAACATTCCTCGGGACGGACTGACTGTTCGCCTCTGGCGCAGCTTTAATGCGACGACCCTCATCCAGTTTCGCAGAAACTTCTTAAGGACTCAAACTCACGCCGAGTTGCTCATGAAGCAGCAACGTGTCGGCGCCGTTTTGCTTTTGGACTTATGCAGCTTTTGGAATGTTTAAGAATTGATCACAGAGTTCTTTCTGATCAGGCTGGAGTGCAGAGTTCATATTTATTTCCAGGATTTATCTCGCACCATTTTTTCTTCAGCTGGACTGGATCAAGGCGATGCCTCAAGCAGGGGGGGGTGTTAAATATGCATCCAGACTACAGAGTGTTTCATACATCCGTCTTTTCTTATCTGTGAATTTTCATATTTTATGAGCCGCCTTAAAGTTTATGACTGCGTTCTCTGTTTTTCCTTCGTGGCGTTTGTGCGGAAAACACTGGAGTTCAGCGTCGTGCTGCTCAGCCCCATAAATAAAATGCATAATAACCGTCATTATCATGACTCAGTCACGACCTCCCCTCCGCCTATGAATCCGCTACGTCTTGCTTTTAGATTTCGTCCCCTTGACAACCACTTTCTGCTCCGTCTGACTGAAAAGTCAGATCTCTCCAGCGGAGGCAGGAATAATGGCCGCCCTCCACTCCTTCGCTCTCTTTCCTCGGTGGTGAAATCTCACCTGCCAGCGGTGCAAAGACCTGAAAAATAAGAGGAATAAAGGAGAATGGAACACCGACTCCTGGCCACTTAAAAAGGCTCCGCCCACCACAGGAGCCCAAACAGCCTGGAGACATTTCAATTTGTTTGCCTCATGCTTCAGCTCACACGTGCACCTTTTACCGAGTCAGCCGGAGAAACCTGAGGACAGCCGAGGCAATGTGGCAACATCGTCCCCTGGTGGCCGACAGCAGTACGAGCACAAGCCCCGCCTCCTTTATGATTTTCCGTCTGTGCATAAATCATCTTCCTCCAAGCTGTTTTTGGTCCCTCCAACATCCCTTTTTCCCGTCTGCAAACGAGGGTGTTAAAAACAAGCGTTCCATTATTCTCTTGAAGGAGGAAATAGTTCAGGACGCGAGTCCCGCTTGTTTCAGCGACTCCATGTTGTCGGCGGAATGTTTGCAAACCTCTTTGAACAAGTAAAACAGAACTTGTGGGCTGCAGCGAGAGATGAGAAGAGGCGACAAGAACCAGCAGCCAGCCCCCCCACAGAGACTCCCTGGCTGTTGTTTCAGGGTATCACAAATATCCATCGAAATCCCGGCGGTTGTTAGCATTGGCTAACGTTAGCGGGATAGAAAAGCTTATGATGGCAACACTGCGGTGGTGTTATTGTTGGTTGCACTGGTGCAGTTCTGTAACTGTAGCAGGAGCTGTTGCCACGGCTGCAGCTCTGGAGGAAAAGAACCAGTAAAACTACAAAAAACAAATAAAAATAAACCCACTAGTGTGACTAACTGGGATTAAAAATACAGCAAATACAAAAGGAATGATGGGTCAAGGCTAGCAGCAGCTGCACGCTAAATGGTTTTGGAGGGAAACGGTCAGAATTCATGGAAGAGATTGGGGGGGTGGGTGGTAGGTGGGGGGTGGGGGGGGCTGTGCGAGCCCCAGCAGCTAAAGCCGTGCACGCCTTCACACCTCTGCTGCAGAACACAACGCACCTTTGCACTGAATTATTCCTTTGAAATGACTTTAAAGACACTCTGGCTGGTGCTGATGGGGGGGGGGGGGGGGGGGGGGGGCGTCAACAACAAATGCTGCCCTTGATTTGGTGCCGTTTGCGGGGCGTCAACGTTGCGTTCCTGCACTTGTTGTTGGGAAAAACAGACGCATAAACAAACAGCTGAGGCGGCGCCGGTGTGTGTGAGACGGAGATGCGAGCCTGCCTGCAGCTACCGCTGACAGCTGTATAGATCAAACCCAGGCAGCACCTCCTGTGTCAGACACACCCGTTAAAAAATTGCATGTGATAAAGCTCGGGGTGTGGGGGGGTGGGGGGGGTGGGGGGTGGGGGGGTGGGGGTGGGGGGGTTACCCTGAGAAACCGCACCTTCATTTCCTGCTTCTGCCTCCATATGGCTTCACTCTCTTCAGGTTCTAATTAGAAATGCATTTGTTCTAGGCGTGAAATTCCCCGCAGAAGGAACAGTTTAGGGTGGATACCTTTAATGCACTTCTGACGTGCACGTTATTGACTTCCCCTCTCAGCAATATTGGCCGAGGTGGCGCGTTTATACCTAATAAAACCGGCGCTGGTGTTGCTAGTCTGTAGGGAGGGCAGCTGTTAGCATGGGTGGGCAATTTCTTAATGGAGTGTAGAAAGACCAGATTAGCTCATTGACATGCCTTAGCTGCTCCCTTAAATTCAATTATGCTCTCACTTGAATTAAATTATCACCTGCATGTGGAGACAGATGTGTTGCTGCACTCTGAGAAACACAAGTTCCAGCTAGATGACTTTAGGAGGGTTCCATCAAACCAAAAATAAAACTGAAATGCTGCCGCCTAAAACCAAAACCGACTGGTTAACCCAGAACCTTTTGGCTTCCCTCTGAGGTACATTTAGGACTCGCCCAGGCAGGCTCCCCTGGAACCCTCTCAAACCTGTTGACCCAGTAAAGATGGCTTTGATTTCAAGGGCATCATCAAACACCTTGGTGATTCTTCAAGGACCTCTCCAGGCCTTCCACGGAGAGCTTGTTTAACATCCTCCAGGCTGTTCTGGATTCACCAGAAGGTTCCAGACAGACCTGCAGCGTTGCTCTGGGTAAACAGCATCATATCAGGATTAGTGTGCAGGTAGCAGAGGACTCCACGGAGCCACACCGGCACGCCGGCCCTTCCAGGGCATCACGCTCCTCGGCGGCGAGCGTCGGCTCCTTTTGAGGGAGGTTACATTTGCATGTTGTCGTTGGCTGCCAGGGAGCGCCGTAAAGAGTGACATTTGAGCAGCTGCGGCGCTGGAGGCGTTGATGGAGTGGAGCCATTCTTCTCCCACCGAGGGGACAGTTTACGGCCTCAGCCTCAGTCTCATCTCCTCCATCCTCCCCGCACTTGTATAAATTACAGCCATTGTCTGTAAACATATATATATTATTTCTAGATTGATTTCATTATTCTAATACCGGCAGGCTCCGTTAAACCTGCCAGCACACTCGGGTAAATCAGCGCACGCTAATTTATGAGGGCAGGAAAAGGAAACACAGCCTCGCCTGCCTCTGCAGTTTTTCCAGAAGGAAAGTCTCCCGATCTTGTATTTCTTGAAGTTTTCACACCCTACAAATCTGGCGGACCTGCTGACGAGATGGGATTCATATTGGTGTGTGAAAATCAATTCATAAATTGCATTGTTAAGAAGAGCCATCCATCATGTGCGCTTTTTAGCCGCTGGAAAACGCCTGAAATCACTTTCCCAGAGAGGCCTTTCACGCAGAACTTTTTCAAAGCGGCCTGACAGAGAGGCTAAACGAGGCCGAGGCGAGGATCCCCCTCCCGCCTCACGCCATCCAACCAGGGATGCTCGCCGTATTTTAATCTGCGCCGCAGACTTTGATACCGACGCGTAAATTGATGGGAGCTGGACAGGGAGCGACTCTCCATGACCGGCTGCCCTCCACCCGTGATTTATGTCTCGCCGCGCCGCGGATCTTCGTCTGGAGGACCTTAGGGTGCTGCTGTTTTACACGCACGCACAAACACACCCGGGCGGCCGCTAACACCCCCTTTAATTATTGAACGGCTTTAAACGGGCTGTTTAGAATCCCTCATAGATGCGGCGTTCTAAAACAACACGTGTTAATCCCGCCCTGTCCTCGTTATGTGTCCGCGCCGGGACGGGCTGCTGCGTGCGCTTCACTGATAGCGGCTAAATTTGGCGGGAAAAAGTTCGGTATTTGCTGTGGTTTCTACCTCACAATCAGGGTTAAAATAGCCTCGATAGCCCTCATCCTAACCTCAAAGATTAGCCAGCTAGCACAAAAAAGAGGCTAAAACCTCGAGTTATATGACTTGGTCGCGCGTCCCGACCAAGCGTCTCCACGGCTGAAGTAAATTATTCGTCAGCCGCTTCAGTTGCAGTTTTCAAAGCGAGGGCTGGATCCGGTGATAAAAACTCGCCGCCTTTCATCGGGGCCCGCGGCTCCGGCGCCGTTTCCTTGCGTACAAAGGCTCCTGCCGGCGGAGAGATTGGCAACTCTTCTCAGTCCCAGCCTGGATCCCTCCCTGCACGATTGAGGGCCGATAAGAGGCGGCGCGTCCAGAGCGAAGTCTTTGCTCTTTGACACCTTGCAAAGTAGAAGGGGGGGAAAAAATACCATTATCATCAGTCGGCGCTTTGAAAAGCAGATTACAGAAACAAAGAGTCCTGTGTTGCACCTGCGTCTGTGTTTGGGATTTAACGGAATAAAAATACCGAGTAAAAAATAAAGTCCTTGTGTGTTTGGAGCTGTGGCGAACGTCCCCCTTTACTGTGTGAATGTTTTCACGGCTCCGGAGCCTCTTTTTCTCCCTGGTTATTATAAAAAGGTCACGGCGTCGGCGCTATTTGTCACCACACAACAGCATTAGCGCTCAAACGTTAGCGAACAATGCTGGATGTTGCGGAGAATAGGGGAAAGAGTGGGATGGACTGCAGCTAAGAGAGGTAGATTTGTCAAACTGAAGAATAGCACACGAGGACGTAAAGAAATCTCCCCGCGGCCGCTCGCTGGGTTCTCCACGTGCGAGGAGGAGGAGGAGGAGGAGGAGGAGGAGGAGGAGGAGGTCCGAAAGCAGCAGAGGAGCTGTGCAACACCTGATGGTGTGTGAAATTACAGGACTTATCAGGCGGCTGCCGCCGCAGATCTGATGTACGGCTTGTTCAACACATCACGCCGACCTCCTTGGGAACAGCTTTCTTATTGGGTTTTTACAACGTGGCGGCCCAAACAGGAAGCCCCTCACCCGTTATTAACCAGGCGCTGGCGGATAATAGATGTGTGCGGCGTAATGACTTTTACACCGGAGGACAGAGTTCGTCTCCCCTCTCAGAGCTGCGATTAATGTCGGCTTTCACAGGCATATCTCCAATTTTCTCCTCCCTTTATTTTACAGCTCCGCAGAAATCGATGCTTCTTCCCACCTCCTTCGCTTTCGCCCCCCAAAACATGGGCGGAACCTTCGGAACGTCCCTCAGCTCGGGCAGAAGGGAGCAAAAAAAAAAAGATGTTTGTTTGTCAATGTTAATATTTCAGTAGTTTGACAGATGGTAGTTTTCCTGCTAAATAAGTCCGCTGAGGATGTAATTGCACAGACATGCAAACAACCAGATATCAGGAAATGAATAAAACAGAGGTTTGCTCATTACTCCGGCTGCTCCGGCCTCCTTCCCTCCGCTCGTATCGCTGCGTCTAATTTCACATCATAGCTGAACGGATCCTCCGAACGCAGTAAAATAAATCATTCCTGATGCCGGATGAACAATGGGAACAAACAGACTGGTCAAACTCGCATTAACATTTAAAGCGTGCTGATTGATGACTTGTGAATTCCGCCCGCGTCTGAAGCAATATCGGAGGAAACGGAAAAGTTTCCGGGAGCTGCTGGAAGCCGAACAACAATCAGCTTCTCCGCGGCCGACGCTGCCATGGCGACGGGGCCAAACATCTGCCCATTTGTTGGGGTGATTTTAGAGAGAAATACAGACAGAGCCAACCCGTTCCAGTGACCCCGCCCCCTCCCGGGTCAGCGCACGCTGCCGTCCCAGCATGCACCTCACCGTTTGTTCCAGCTGCAGAGAGGACGCCGCCGCATCCGAATGAAATGGGAGCGGGAATTCAACGGGTTCCGGAGCTGCCTTACAAACAAAGCCCCAAATTGGAGGTCAGGCTGGTGCCTGGGGGGGCCTGGGGGGGGGGACTGACCCCGAGGGCGGGCCTTTGTTGCGCAACTAGCTTGTTTCTGGGTTTATTTACGGCAGACGCCTCCTGAAAGGCTGAACTTGTTCACGTACCAGCCCAGTCGTATCGTCCCCCCCCCTGAACGTGCACGACCGTGCGCTCCTTCACATGTATATTATATATCCTCTGGCCACGGAGCGCCATCTTTACTGTTGCGAGAGCCACTGATGTATTATGTATATGGGGGCACGCTGCTCCATTGTTCTCCAGCCACACGGACCACAGCAGCAGAATATTCCGGGGCTTTTTTAGGCATCACCTGTGCTCACCTCTGCTCGACCTGCCTCCGCGCACGTGCACGGAGACAAACATGAACGTGAGGTTTGTTATTACGGGTTCACGCTAAAAGGCTAAAGAACGTTCTGTCATCCAATTAAAGCTCTTCTCTGCCAGGCGGGGGGGTTTCATAGCCTTTTTCTCAGGTCTCATCTCAACCCGCTCGCGCCTTTTTCAGCAAGTGTTAATTTTTTCCCCACATAGTTTCACACTCGCATAATGGCTCCATCACCCACACGTGCACGGCTCTGCTCTTCTGCCAGTGATGGAGTCTAACCTCGGATTTGGTTCCCGTCCCCGTTAAATTCGCCGGAAGGAGCCGTCGGGGGGAAGCTTCTCCGCTGCTGCTGTTGTGTTTTTCACACCATCTCCTGCAGGACAAAACGATTCTCCCTCTTTCTCGCTCCACCTACACATTTGAATTATTTAGCTACATTTCTTTTTGCACGCTGCGCCTCAGCTTGATACAGTAAATCCATGAATGATTAATACAATAAATTAATTATGGGCCCCTATTTTTAGCCGCTCACTTAGATCGCTGAACTGTTACCGCAGGTTCCTTCGGAGCCTTTGGGTTGGCAGCTTGTGCCATCGAGGGGCCGCGATGGCGGCGGCTCGGAGCGGCCGTGGTAAATTTCCCGTCGCTGTTAATGGGAAAAAAAACCCCAAAATGTTGCGGATTGAAATGGAAAAGCTGGGAATGCAGCGCTCCAGGAATGAGCTGAAGGAGCTCGGGAGTGTTTTGGGTCCAGAGACAGAGGAGAGCGGAAGCGTTGGGACGGCTGTTAATTCAGTGTTTGCGTGCCAGTATTAGAGAGCTATGCTAACACCCCCTGTGGATGAAAGTAATTGCATTTCATGGGCCGAAAACACAGAAGAGCTTCCATCCAAACACAAACACGGCGCTATAAATCCTCCAGCAGCTACAAGGTCCACACTCGAGAGGAAATCCATTACCGCGCTTACAGTCCACACAGAGAAAGGCTTAAGTCGCCCTCGTGAGAGCGCGTCACATGTGCGTCGCACCGCCTGAACTCTGAATGTCATTTAAATGGAAATGTTTTGTTTCTCCCCATCTTGACTCGAGTGCAACATTAAAAGAAGGACACGCTGAACATCGGCGTCTGTGAACGACCCCCGCCTGGCTGCTGCGTACCGCTCCGGGGTCGCTATGACGACAGCTAACACACGGGATGTCATGGCGCTACATTTATGCTCACTTCTACGTGCGCGAGCCACCATTCGTCAGGAGTTCGTGTTGATTGTGAGGACGAGCTGTTTACAAATGACATTTTAATGGCTGTTTTCACCAATATCTTCTCTAAACTCAAAACGGACCTTTAATGTGAGTGACAGCTGGGAGAGGAGCTCTTCCGGGAACCTCTGAGGCTGAGTTCAGCCTCTGAGCGCTCCTGTTTGTTCCTGAACTGGAGCAGCTAAACGCACACAGATTAATTTTCTGCGAGACGGTGACTTAATGACGCTTATGGAAACGGTAATGGCGCTCTTTTGGAGACGCGCTCGGCCCAGCTTGCTTTGAAGTTCTCGCTGTGAAACTTTGATCATATGTAAATAACTCTGGAAATGATTTGAAACTGAGCACAGCAGGGGAGCAAAACAACAAGTTAGCAGAACTTTCCTTTCTTTTGTTATATCATAAAAGCCGGAATTACATTATCTCTGTGCTGGATATTCATTGTTTTGTAGGTGGAAGGTCTCTCTGGTGGAGTGGTGGTGGTGGGGGGGGGGGATCCGCCATTTTAAGCATCTGTTCTGATGTCTGCTCAGAGTTTGGGGAGGACCTCTTGGTGGACCCAGAACTCGGAGTAGCTTCTGTTCCAGGCAGCTCACACCTTCGACCTTTTGACCTTTTCCCCCATTTCTTTGTTCCCATCCAGCTGTTCTGCTGCAGCCGTGCCACATTCGGCCTAAATCAGCCTAGTCATCGCCTGCCTTCTGATCGGCTCGTGACGCCCGGGTGGATATTTTGGGACGGCCTGCGGTCCCCGGCCTCCGTCGGGTGTTGGAGCAGGGAAACCGAGTGTGCAGCGAGCGGATTATGTCGAGCCTCCTGATTGGTGGACAGTTGCAGCTCATCCTGATCTAATTCATCTAATTGTTGGCACTTCCCCGCCGCTGTGATCCATCTGCGGCGGCGGTTCTGCAGGGCGCCGCAGCGCCTTATCTCCGGAGCCTCTGCAGAGCCGGTCGCTCAGTCGCCTCACGCGGGCAAAGACCCTGTCAGGCTTCTATTTAAGTGACAAACGGGGACACGCACCAACAGGCCATCTGCGCCGCATTAAGGCGCAATAGAAGCTGTCATGATTGACAAAACTGGGAACAGCAACACCTATTCCAAATTCCTGTCTGGCTCTGGGTCGCTGGAGATGAAGAGTGATGGCGTGTCAGAGCAGCTCGCAGCATATGACGGGGGGACGGCTGCAGACCGGAGGAAACAAGCTCATCTCTGGCGTGGATGAGGATGACAACTTGCCACATGCTTGATAATAGCCCCCTCTGTTTGGGGAATAAACAGAGGAGTGTTTCTAATGAGATTGTGCTGCAGGGCTTCTGATGGTCCCGCTCTCCAGGAGCCCGAACACGCCATTTAGTTTGCAATCCTGCTCCATAATATCCAGGCCCGGAACCTTCTGAAGCTGTTTACTTATCGGCACCGGCAGGAATTTACAAGAGGGGAGTGGAGGACGTATCAGGGGACGGCATCAACCGGGGTGTGTGGGTAAATAACGGAAAAGATCGTAGAAGCTGAACTCAGCCGGGGAAAGGTTTCGGAAAGCTACAAACTTTAACAAAAGAAATGAGTGTTTTTCCACACGTAGCAATAAAAAAAAAAACAACACACACACGAGAAACAAAAACACAGCAGACAACGAGATTTGAAAAACAACTCAGAACATAATAGAGATTGCTTTAATGCAGCGTCCTCCAGTCCTCCAAAACAAATCAATTCCTCTCAAGCTTCCCTTTTCTCTTTCGCTGCAAACGTTAGCATAGAAATCAGCCGTCTTCGCCCAATGCTACATGCTACATGTCACACCGGAGACACTTGTTCACGGCTGAAAGGAGACATTAAGCGGCAGCAGCACGATCAGCACCTCCCTGATGTTTATTATTTTGCTCCTAGCACGCCGCTGCTAAAGGCTCCAAACGTACCATTAGAGACAACGGCGAGCCGCATCGATAACGGCGATCATCGTGTAGCCGCGCCAGGCTCCAGACTCTGGCGGTCGTACGGTCGTTGACTTTGACGAGCACCACGCACCGAAACATCACTGCGGAGGAATCGTCTGCCCGCTTCACGCCGGCGCCAATCCGGGCTAAAAATAACTGGCTGCTTCATGAAAAACTCTGTGCGAAATGACTTTCACGGGCGCCACAAAGTCAGGAATAATTCGCCCGGAATCAGCGTGACGTTTTTGCCTTTGTGGCATTTAGAACTTTTAGATTTCGTGACGTTAAACGCACAAAAACCCCCAACGAACCCCCGACAGAGGCGGCGTGAACGGTGGGGGGGGGGGTCTCTGTGGGCCGTTCTATTTCCAGCCTCGTGAGCGCGGCGCCCGCGTCGTCGAGCAGGCCGCCGCCGCCGCCGTTCCCCCGCTTGTTGTGAGAAATGCCGCCTGCACATCTGTCTGCATATGAATAATGAGAAAACATGTAATTACATCACCGCGGCGCCGTGGGATACACCCCTCACATGTGTTTAAATTAATTCCTCAGATGCCCTCTGCTTGACATTTCTGCAAAGAGGCTGGAACCCCATCAAGTTACCGCTGTTGAAAACCCTCCCCAAGGGGCGGAACAAGCCCAAAGCAGAATTTCTCCCCGCCACTTCATACCTGCCTTTTCCCTGTACGGAGGCGCTATCGGCACGCACCCCCCAAGGTGTCCTTCTCCCTGTTTACTGACAGACCGGAGGCCTCGGATGATTAATCATTGCCGAGACACAATGGTCTAGCGGCTGGAACAACAGCAGCTCCCGGCTCCTTCACCTCCACCAAGGTTAATTAGCGTCAGCGTCTTGCTCCTAATTATCTTACCGGCTTTGCGAGACGCACATAAGTGTAATCATAAAGATCTCTGACAGAAACTATTGCTTTTTTCCCCCCGCTCCCTCACAAGAGTATTGAGCGAGGACCATGTTCGAACCAGCGGCTGTGATCGTTTGTTGCCACCATTTTGCGGCTGGGTTTCACCTCCTCTTAAACCCGGTGATCCGGTCGCTTCTATAAATAAACACCCGCTTCGGTTCCTCCCGCGGATCTGTGGAGGGGGTGAAAACTCTGCTTCCATGTCCCGAGCAGGAAGCGTCGATGGGATCCTGTAGATTCCCGGGTTGATTTAAAGGTTCCCGCCAGCATCGCTGTCAATAAGAGCGGCGCTTGTGGGACCGTTCAATACGGAGATATAAACACCTCCTCTGGGTCCCAGCGTGCCAGTGATCACAGCCCCGTGCACGTGTGCTGGGCCTAAAACAAAAGGGTTTGGTGGCTCGACCCCGTGCGGGGGGGGGGGGGGGGGGGCGTCGGGGCAGACGGGCAGGATCTGAAGGTGGGGATCGTGGAAACGTGCACGTTGACTCACCGTAATGGAACTGAGACAAATTTGCTCGATCGCGCTGGCGACTGCGCCTCCGGCTTTACCCTGGCCTCCTAAATCCCCACATCCCAAACCAATTGAGCATTTCTGGGCTGCGACAGAACCTTGAGTGAACAGAACCCCCCCCCCCCACGTCACAGGACCCAGAGGATCCTCGCTAACAATGTCCAACGAGCGGACACTAGAGGACGCCCTCTAAGGTCGGCTGTCCTTGTCCTGGCAGGGCCGTGGGACTAGAGCCAGCACCAGCACCGACCGGTGAGTCCGGCTGTAGACTGGATCCTGAGCAGCCCGTCTTGTCTGACGGTCGTCGGGGACGGCGCCTGGACAGCAGAGCGAGCTGTCGTCCCCCCGGTAAACACATTAATCTCCTCAGATGTCGCCTGTCCTGCCTGGCTCGGTGCCTCGCCGTGCTCTCCGGCGTGTGCCCGTCGCAGGGCAGACGGACCCGGGGTCCACGGGGCAGGAAGCCCTGAGCCGCAGCAGCTGCTCAGCTCAACGTCGTTAGCCGCTCGGAATATTCTCTATCAGCACCGGCAGAGCTTTTTCTTTTTTTGAATCGGAGCAGAGGAAAAAAAAACAACGGACACGAGAGACTTAAACCGTTATCTCACAGCCCCTCAGAATTCTACTTCCAGAAAGGCCTGATAACGTTTGGCTCTCAGAAGAGGCCGTGTGGGTAGCGCGGTACAGCAGATAAGGCGGCGTCTCCCCGTAGCATCGCTTTTAGATTTCACAGTTAGAAGAAAGAGGCTAACCGGCGCCCGCATACATCATCCCTATGTCAGGAATGTCGTTAACACTAGCGTAAACAATCCTTCAGATGTCCATAAATGCTTTAAAATACTGGTTATTGGATTGATGCTCTGCTGGAATAATGACCCCAATCACACGTTGTAGCCATTAAGAATTAGCTGTAATTGACGTCCGCTCCTGTGAGCAGAGAAGCTAAAAGGAAATATGTATTTCAACAGGAGGAACTTGGCTGATTTGACAAATGACGGTTTCGCGTTTGACATTCAGCGTACCCAACTTAATTATCTGGAAACTGTAATTATGACTGGATGTAGTTAATTGCTCAATAATTAGAGAATATTGCCACCAACCATCGCTAGCGCTCAGCACTCCCGTGACCCGCGAGAGGAAGAGATGAGAAAATAAGCCCGGCGTGAGCGGCAACAACCGGCTGAAGCCCCGTCTGCCGGATCAATTAGGGAGCGCTGGGATGTGGCCGTGATGGTACCTGCTCCAAAAGAAGGCCAGCTTGTTCCCACACTGTGCAGATGAGATTGCATCACTACCTCTTCCCACAACAATTAATCAAGCGCAGCCGAGCCGGCCCCAAACGATGTTAGCCCGTCCCCGGGACTGGGAATGACTGACGTTATTGTGGGGAAATTGTCTTTTGAGGAATGGCTGCATCTCCGGCTGCAATATCCCAGTTGGTCCTGAGAGGATTGTTTTCCTTCCAGGAGCGGGATTAAGCCGGCAGGCGGGCGGATTCCTGCAGCGTTTTTGGACACCAGGTCGTTCTGCTCATCCAGGAAAGCTCCGATTGGGGCTGCGGATGCAACGGTCGACCTCCCCGGGACAGCGAGAAGAGGCCGTCCTTTAGGCCCGTCAGAGTGGCAGTTTTAAATCCAGTTAATTAGTCGTGACGGGTGCAAACGAGGCAGCGGGCTGATGTAGAGGAGGTTGGACAGGATGAAGAAATAAACAGCAACGCCCTGTCGGTCGGCGTTAGCAGCCTCCGAGATGGGCTGTAGCTCCGCCCACAGCTGGGCGACCACCTCACAGTCGCCCTGTATCGTGCACTGACTAGCGTGGACGCGCTTTTGTGACCACACCCGCTTCATCGCGCTTTACTTTAACGACTTTAGAGCAACAACGAAGGTTTGAACTGCTCCAGAAACGACTGTAAAGTTCTGATAGCCAACATGTTTACGGCCGAAGAGCTGCCAAACCTTCCTCGATTTATCCGTTTAAAGCTGCGGCTGATGTTTTACTGCACTGGCGGGCGGCTCACGTGCGCTCCCCTGAGGGCCCTGCACGTCCTCCGTGGACAGATGGAGTTTGCTCAGGAGTGTATGTAGAGGACAAAGATGCTTAGCTGAGCAAACGTCCCGGCTCTGAGTGGACTAACGGGGCTTCTGAGGGACGGTTCTGGAATGGCTGACAGGGCGGCGCTCCGCTGTTGACCCACCTGATCCCCGGCACCTTTGGCTGCCCTCCGGATCAGATCCCATTCCGTGCTGCCACGCAGATTCAGTATTTCCCACTCAATACTACCACAAGTAGGAATAAAGGAAATAAATGGGAAGGAGGAATAGAAGAATCAAATCAAAGGAAAGACACGGGGTCGCGCAGACACGGAGAGATCTGAGAGAACCGGTGACGCCGACAGTAATTGAGACGTATCAAGCTGATGTGGGAATGATCTGTGGGAGATTGGATGTGGAAGCACATTATGTATCACAAAGGCACAAAGCCAACTCCACATTTCCGGGTAGTTTGGTTTGCGGACGCGTTGAGCCGCCTTGGCAGTCGGCGATATTCCATCTAAATGAGTTTGCTCTCCTCACCGGGAAGCCAAATCTATAAAGCAGCTACTTTGGCATTTAGAAAATCCATTTACCATGATTGAAACTATCCAGCTGAAACCACTACAGTCAGGCCTTCCATTCTGGAGAGCCGCTCTTTTTTCCTCTCCTCTTTTTCAGATACGTTGAAAGGAAAAAGCAATCTCCATATCAATACAGTAACAAAATGACATCCGTGCTACAGCGGCGCGGCTCCGGAGCCTCGGTCCCAACAGCTGAATCCCACAACGGCAGCCAGACTCGAAACCCGTGGCGTCACGGCCGGGCTTATTGGGCCGACTGTAAATATATCTGGAGGTTTTGTTTGGACGAGTCTTACCTGCCGCACTGAGAGATCATCTAATTATTGCCACCGGCTTACCGGCACATCGCCTCCACGATCCATATTTATTTGAAATGCACCGGCAGAAAGTTTCGCCCTCTTGGATCAATCTGAAAGCAAGCTTCAGCCGGATTTGATGCGCTTACGTGTAATAAAGTTGCACTTTGTTAGAAATCCCGACCAGATCTCGCCGCCAACACCTGCCTCGCTCGGCAGCTGATGCCTCTCCAGCTCTTTTCCCGGCTGTTTTCCTGGTGTTTTTGGTCAGATACAGGATGAGTCAGTAACACGGTCGTCGTTTAGTTTCAGGTCTTTTAGAGCGTTACCTTGGCAACGGCGGGGTCATAAAAATACAGTAGCACTGGCTGAATATTGTCTGATGAATGGAGGGGCGGAGCCTGGAGGGACCTGCCGGAACGCTGCGTCTTTGTTTGGACAGAAATGCCAAAGAAATGGAACAAACGTAATCGGGGGAAAACAAACGATAAAGAAAAGAACTGACGCATGTTCAGTCACCGTGTCACATGGAGGCTAACGTGGTGCCGCCCGCTCTGGTACCAGGACGAGCCACAAGGAACAGAAGGAAGAGAGCAGGTCCCTTTCAGCTTCCTCAGTATTTTCTATCCGCGGCTCCTTTGTCACCGAAATACTTTGGTTGTTTTTAAGGCGTCTGAACTCACAGATAAAGCAAACAGCAGCTTCCCCTTCGCATCTGAGGCTGGATGAAACTGGAGTGACAGTAAAACCTTCCCGGTTCTGCGATTATGCACCTTCGTGCAGGTGCAGCGGGAAGCTGGCTGGGCGGCGTTCCAAGCTCAGCGCCGGACTCCAGAGTCGGGATGGAAGCCTGAATGGCCAATCTGTCGGGAGATTTCCAGTTTTATAACCGCAGATTTAAACCTGCAGCCGCGCATCTGTCGTGAGCACGAGCAGCTTGCGCGGGAAGCGTGCGCGCCCGTGCACGCACATCAGTTCTTTATAACTCGTCGATCTCAAATTGTTCATCTGGCATTTAATCGGGTTTCAGGCTTGATTAGTTTATCAACATGAAGAGTGGTAATCTTTGAGTTAACGCGCTCTCCTCGTCATTTGTGGACCCCCGTTTTCATTAAAACCTCCAATTATTGGTGATGACATTTGAAACAGACAGTTTAATAAATGTACGCAGGGCGGAAGGCGGCTCCGCTCCCACCTGAAATGAGATGCCAATCAATGAGGGAGCCGTAATGCGTAAAAAGCATAATTGTGTAAATCAGAGGGCGTCCTTGAGTCCTCCTCTGTGTCGCATTCAGGGTCCGCGTGGTCATTTCAGCGTTGCAGCCCAGAAGTGAAAGGAACACAATCAACCGCGACAACCTTTGAAGTAGTTGGGAGTGAATGAAATTACGCTGATTAGATTAAAATAATCGATCTTCATTTAAAGTGACGGGAGACGTTTTCACGTTCGCCTTTTAAAACGTAAACAGTTGCTCGCCGCCGTAATCAAGCAGGGCGGCGGGAACGCCGGGAGCGTCGGACGCCACAGCAGACGTTTATTTATGAAGTGGAACAGCTCCGTTAGGGGGACATCAGCTGTTTGGAGCCCTTAAAATCACGACTTCTGATAGAAACCAACTGTGTGCAAGGCCACAGAAAACATACAAGCTCCCAGCGACATCACCACCGTTGCCATGGTGATTATTGAACCACCAAATTTCCTGGAGTCAGATTGATGTAAATTGGTTCCTGAAAGCCGAAGTCTGGATAAATGTACACTGAGATGCCTTCAAGTGTGAGGGCCCGTGAAAGGCTCCATTATAGATGATCACGCCTGGATTATTGAGTCAAATCCGATCAGACCGCACGGCTGCATGTGTCCCGGCGTTCCGGAATGCTCCTTCAGCTCCTGAATCCCAACACCTGTCCCTACCGTTGGGGTGTGTGGAAGACCCGTCTGGGGCGTATTCCAACGCTGCGCGGTGATGTTTAATTAGGAATAAAACGGAGATTAGGAGCAGCTCCGAGAGGCTATAGGTATCGGACGGATAATCCATTAACAGCGGGGGGGCTTCCAGACACCAGGAGGGCTGCAAACAGGGGAAAATCGGGCAGTTTTAACGGCTCAAAACCTAAAAAAAATAAAGTTTCATGAGCGAGAGGTTGCAAGAGACCAAACAAGTCCAGCAGCCAGATTAGCGGGCAGGCGCTACATGGCTGCTAAATTGGATTAGTAATTGCAACTTTGGTTCCAACAGGAAAAGTACACGACAGCAGCGGGCTCCTAATCACCTCCAGAAGTGCCCTCAGTGGATTAAGCGTTAAATATGGCAGATGAGACCGAAGCCGACAGCTTTCTTTCTTTAGGAGAACGAGGAGAACTCACTCATCGCTGCGTTACGCACACAGGAAGTCACTCGAATGCAGCGCATCATGTTTGGAGCTTCCCAAAATGAATTACGACGGAAAGGGGTTTCTTTTCCAGGGACTCTTGGACTTTACTGATATTAGACGGTATTTTCGTTTGTCTTGTCTTTTAAGGAAAAGAGAAAAGCTAATTAGCTTTTGTTTTGTTTCTGGACCGAGCCGATTATGGAATCACGGCACTTCCATTAAATTCATTCATCGTGAGGATGAACAAAGGCTACTTTAGTGCTGAGAGTTTTTGGCACGTGGACGCGTGGAAGAGGATCTGGTGGCGTTTTCCCTGGCGCGCGGCATCGGCAGAATTTTCGCCAAATCAATAGGATTGAGCTGAGGAATAATTGCAATTTGTAACCGATTTATTAGGGGGGAATTCATCAAACGTCTACGCGTTGAAGAGCTAAACGTGATCTCCGACAATTCCAGATGAATCTAAGATGCATTCAGGGACATCAGGGTAGTCCCGGCACTGGTCAAGTGTGTCAGAAGAGTAAATGTGGGAGGTTCGGCAGTGCAGAGAGGCAAGAGAAGGCAATGAAGACAGAACACGTTGTTAGCGTTAGCGACAGAACAGAGCTGCGCGTTAGCGTTCACACCTCTGGGTCCCACCGGCAGCTCTTCGTCTTCGCCCGGAGACAAGACACATTCTGCCGTTAATGGAGCTTCTTTTGTGCATGTAATATTTAGACGGGCCAGAGCATCACTTCCTTTATTGATATTCTATCAGGGTTCCGCTGAGCAAACGCCGGATTTCCATTTGTTTCGCAGAAAGGTCAGAGGAGATGAAGGCGCGGCGCATTTTTCACGCGGGTCAGACGTACGCGCGTTTGCTAGGTGACGACAGCCGAGGATGAACCTTTGCCTCCGGGACAACGGCTCATTAATCACCAATCACCTCTCCGAGGGGCGTCAGCAGGCGGTGGGAGCGACTGGAAACACACACACGCAGACGGAAGAGCTTGTGTTGATGTTCCCAGAGCGACCTTCAGGGCGGAAGAATACTTCAGTGTTCAGTTGGCTAAAAGTTCCCTTTTTAATATCCATCAAACATCAAAGGACATTTCACCGAGTTTCACAAGGCCGTTACTCAACCAGTAACCAAGTTGATGTTGGTGATGTCAAGTACCAGCAAATGCTTCTGGAGTAGCTTCTTTCTTCTTTGTGCTCCAGTGGATTTTTTCAGACGACATTCAGGCTACGGAGGATGTCGTCAGCACTGTTCGTATTCAAGCGTTAATCTTCTTCATCGCATCAGTTGTTAATCACTCAATTTCGAAGGAGAATTTTTTTTTTTCCAGAGGCTTAAACAGTGTTTTCTTTAGCAACAGCAACAAAATTGTAAAAAAAAAAAATTCCGCATGAATAAATGGAGATTTATGGAATTAAAGGTGGACAGATGGAGAAATTGTCGATCATTTTCCAGTAATTCCACTTGCAGCAGTAGGAACGGGCCGGAGCCACAAACTGGGATTTAATGCTCAGGATGAAAATCCGGGCTCCCGGTGCGAAGTTCTGCCTCATCTATTCTGTGATGAATCCATCACCCGTAGCCTGGCGCTGCGCTGTCGTCTGAATACATAAATAGACAACATTAGCATAAATGTGCAAATGGGAACTTTAAAGAGCTCAGACAGATCGGTCCACCTGAGCGACCCGCCGCACGAGACGCACGGGAACGGAAACCTGCCACGTTTCTGCAGCGGAACCTTCAAAACAAGTCAAACGATCCTCTATCGCGCATCAGACAGCATCTACAGAAACGAGCCTTTTGCCCTATTTCTGTAACTGAGCTGTTACGAAGTCTTTTTCATGCTGCAGGACGTTGATAAGGCGCCGTCCCGAGGCGCTATCGGCAGCGACGACGTGGCAGCATTAGCATCGCTGCTGCTCAATTCCTCTTGGACCTCTTTTTTCCCCTCCTTGCATCCGTAATGAGACCTCCCACCACTTCACTTTAAAACTATTATTCCCAGTCATTAAATCAGCCTCTGCTGAAGGA
Source organism: Takifugu rubripes (assembly GCF_901000725.2). Classification (NCBI taxonomy): domain Eukaryota; kingdom Metazoa; phylum Chordata; class Actinopteri; order Tetraodontiformes; family Tetraodontidae; genus Takifugu; species Takifugu rubripes. The sequence goes on along the minus strand of NC_042285.1, from coordinate 26,144,085 downwards.
AGACAAGTCTTTTGTAAACCCGCAGTTGAAGGACGGTACTTTGTGTCCTTTATCGGCAGTTTTCAGGCTGCAGAGATTCATTATCTGGCTCTAATAGGACGCTCATGAATGGCGGCGCTGCATTATCCCAGTCTGCTCTGTGTCCCTGAATGCAGCACTGCAGGAGGATGCAGCAGGGCCGATCGGGTTACCAGGGCAGGGGCCAGAGAGGCCGGGGAGGTGGCATCCCCGTTATCTCCCAGCACGAGGACACGGTCCTCGGAGAGGGCGCGGCCGCTGTTATCACCGTCACCTGACACGCACATAGCAACGGCGATACATCAGCCCGCCTTTATCATCGCGCTCCTCAAACATCTCAACAGCTGATTGTTTCCACAGTCGGTAATTCATTACAGAAAACACGCAGGCTTATCGCAAAAAGGAGCTTATCTCCGACAACCGAGAAAATTGGAGGGGAAAAAACGTGTATATATCAATGTTTACAAGGATCCTCTGACCCGATCTCCATCAGATTGCGGGTCACATATATATTTCTTTACCGCTGACAGGTAAATGAAACAGCGGAGGAATCGTGGGGGGGAAAAAAAGATTCCATTTGTGTCCAGGAGAGGTTTCGGCGAGGAGGCTGGAGCGTGTCCGCGGGATGATGGCCCGTTAACCACCGTTCCGTTGCAGGCTGGTGGCAGCATCCACCGAAACAAGCACAAAGAACATCGTCCTTCAACGCAGCCTCCAACCTTGACAGCCCTGAGACCATGTTTCTGCCATTTGTGGTCAGAGAAAGGGACAGAGTACGCAGAGTTCTTTGTGGCAAACAGCTAAAAGCCAGAGCGAAATTGTTCAGGAGGAGGCGGATGCATCAGCTCTCACCATCTCGGCATAGTTTTTATATACAACAGACTAAAAGTCTTCCAGTTACATAGCAACGCAGCGTGTTGGAGCAGAGCTGCACCTCTCCACAACTCTGAGCATTAAATAAAAATCTGAATGATGCCTCTCAGCGGTTACTTGAGTTTAACTCTGGGGAGCCAAAGCTGAGCACTCAGAGTTTTCCAAAGCAACATTAGTATTTAGAAAATACTCTGGCCCTCAGTGTGTGGGGGGGAGGGGGGTAACATGGTCCGGTGTTCTTCCGAAGAGGACGCCGGGGGCGAATCCTGCAGAGATGTGCTCGGAATCTTTTAATTCTATGAGATACACAACTGCGTATCTCCAAAATCTGTTGTGCGTTTCCAAAAACATTATTACTGTAGGAAATGGAATGGCGGTTCCTGGGAGAGCGGACCTAAATATGTGCATCATCTGCTTTTTTCCGCTCATAATTCCAGCTAAAAGGAACTGAAGAGGCCCCAGGATGGAGCCCTGGAGGACGCCGCATCACTTGTCTGCCCAGATGAGACGCGATACTTCCAGACAAATACGATGAAGACAGTTTCATTCATTTAGCCGCTGATTGAGGACATGCCTAGAAGGGCTTATTATTGATCTGTCATGATCGCTTTAGAGGCACGATGATGACGGATCCAATGGCCTGCGGCAATACACCTGAAAGACGTGACGAGGAGCGGCACATCGTGGAACATCCAATAAATAGAAGTCCAACTTAAACACAACCAGCACAGTGTGACAAGAACTTCCCAAATAAGCAGACTTAAAATGACTCCAAATGGATTGAATGTGTCCAAACAGCAGATGTCCAGGTGTCGGATTGTGGGATCCCGCAGTATCCAGAGGAACAACGGGTCCGTTTCCCATCCTCCAGCCTGATGAAGTAGTCGTTAACCGAGGTATAACTTCAGGATTATCCATCGTGTTGCACAGTGACGGATCCTAATCAGGCCATTACTCTCTGCAACGACCGGCCCTGCTGTAGGACGATGAAACAAATGTCTTCGTCCTTTAATGCTGATTCTTATTTCTATGATTTCGAGGCTGCACCTTCACGTCGCGTGCTTCAACGTATCTGCTGCACAGCTGTATACATGGACGTTAGCACCGATGCTAGAAGTGGAAATAAAAATCCTGGAATCAAGGAATTGCCTTGAAAAACACCTGGATAGAAACTGGGAAAACCCAGGAAATGTGAGGGCAGAGCAGCACGGAGGGACCTCCAGCAGCAAAATGGCAAAGATGGAGCACCAAGACTTAAATGCACCAGAAAGGGCAGACTAACAAGACACAGGTGAAACACATCTGAGGGTAATTACGGAGGTGGGAAAAGAAAAGAGGCAATGTGAGGGATGACACATGAGGAGAAAACCATCCAAATAAAAGAACACCTGCAAAAATCACTAGAAACCATATAAAAACCCAAGAATTCCCCCTGAGGACACAGCAACTAGCTAGCATTAGCTCCTGATGAGAATAATAATAAGTAACGGTAATAATAATAATAATAAGGTGATTTAACTAATGTATCACTTTTGCGGGGATCATTTCGACCACAGGTTGAGGTTCAGACCTGCAGCTGTGGAGTGATTTGTTTCGCACGTTCCTCACGTCTCATTTTTGGACATCCTTCATTCCATCCGGGAAGTAAAGCCGAGGAATGTGAAGGAGGCGCAGCTGCTGTCAGAGACTTACAGGAAGCTGAGAAGATTTCAGAATAATTGACGCCTGCATGTGGAGGCTGTGACAACATAAAAGTTGATGAATGTCAGGGTTTTAAAAAAACTGCCCATATATCACGTCCACAACTTCACAGACGTCTTTTCTTCAGACGTCAAACCAGTTTCCTCCAACACAAGCCGACTTTTTAAAATCGTCTCCCTGCTTCAAACGGTCTACCAGGCCCACATCTGGCAGCTGTTGAGGCCTCGCCTCTACGTCTTTTGAAACATATTTGCATGTTAAAACAATGCAAATGTTCTGGATTCATGACCCAGGAGCTGATCCCAAGTCTGGGCTTTGGTTTCCGCCCTCTCTTCTGCTGGATTTCTCTGGTAAAAATTAAAACTATCTCAATGTCAGAGGGCAGCAGATCCTCCTTTAGGTGTTGTATCAGTATTTTGCTGCATTAACCCCCCCCTACACACACACACACACACACACACACACACACACACACACTCCCCCGTTTGTGGCCCTGCAGGGTTTGTTGCAGTGGAGCATCCTCACAGCATGATGGTGCATATATACAGATTTCTATTCTGTGTGTGTGTGTGTGTGTGTGTTTCTTCTTTGTAAAGTCTGTGTGCATTAAACAACTACAGTATGTTTGGAGCGCTCTGGCGTCACACCAAGCGAAGGTGCGAAGGTAACCAGTTATTTTCTCTTTAATAACAGCAAGGAGCCAGGTCTCTAGGGGTGAGGTGGTGAAGGCCACCGCTAGACCCTCCCCTCCGTCTGGCTCCAGGTAGGACCCCTGGGAGGGCACACTGATCCGAGCTCACGTCCTTCTCTGGGGTCAACGTGAACTAGACACTGTCGCCTTCGTCTGCTTGTCAAACGAACTGTTAGGAGACTCAAACGCTTGGAGAGCACCGTTTATCCTCGTCCTCGCCGTCCTCGAGAACGCGCGTCTATTGTGCGCGTTGAACTTCATTCACTGTGGCGTCTGCTCATCTCATTCCTTTTCAAATCCTGTCCCTAAACTTTGCTCCAGCCTCACACTTCACAACATGACGCAACATTTCAACAGCTCCACAGAGAACTTGCTTTTTTCCCCTTGATCAATAAAATATCAGCAGCTAGAATATCACATTATTTATTCATACCCACCAACTCACCTCCACCATTTACATTATCAATACTGCGACCAAAATGCTAAAACACTGCAACAGCGGCTCATTTCACCATCAATTTTTTATTAGCAACGCGGCAGCTACCTGGTCCAACCATGCTAAGGTCGCCGGTGGAACTCTGATGCTAGGAGAGCATGCAAGAACTGATTAGTATGGACTCAAACTTCCTGAAACGGTGCAGCAGATCTGTAGTTAAACACTTCACTGATGTGTTCCAATGCTATTTGTTTTTGTCACTGGCCCAACGCTGCTCGCACGAGCGCCTCATTGATTACGGTGCAGGAGCTTGAAAAATGCCCGAGAAGGCGAAGGGGGAAGTTCGCATTAAAACAAATTAAATGGGGACCAAAGCTGTCAAGGAAAGATTTATTTGAGAAGTAAAGGCCTCCATGGTGAAGCATATCTCACAGGATTTCAGACAGAACAGGCCAACCTGGGTTTGTTTAGGAGGTGTGAAACTGTGAAGGAAGAAGAATGGAAAGGAGGCCGAGAACGTGTCTTCTGAAGGGGAAGGTGGCGGGCAGGTTTTCAGTGGGACACGATCTGGCTGCGAGTTTCTACGAGCGAACAGAAGAAGCGGAGGCGTTCGATAGAGAACTTGCTCCTCGGGAGGAGGACCAGACTGCTGCCAGATTAAGATTTAACACCTATGAACACACCGTCCGCTATTCCCTCCGCCAGACAGATGGTGTTTCCCCAGTTCCCCGTGTATTTATTGGCACCGTGCTATCCAGTCGTGTCCTCGTTAGACCAACGAGTTTACAGCATTTCGGATGTCATGTCACAGCCGCGAGCGTAGATATTATGAGTTTCACACAAAACAGGCATCAGTAGGTGAATAACCAAGTTGCAGCGCCCCCTGGTGGACAGTGTAGAGGTCTAAACCCGATGAATGACGGCACGTCGCCGTCCCAGATTCTTCGGATCGAGGTTCTATCCCTGCATCATCCTGGGTCCATGGAAGGCATCTGAAGGCGATAAACAAGCTGCCGTTTAGATCATTTGAGGCTTCATGCAACGAGTGAAACAAGCTCGAGCCTTCTAGCGAGATCAGCCGCAGAGGGAGGAGAAAACGGCCACAGCTGGACCGAACGCCACGGCGCCGGCCTCAAACACAGTCTTTACCGGGATGGCAGAAATTCCATCAACATTATTGATCAGTGCAGTGGACTTGACAGCTTTCCACATGAGTACGTGGAAGAAAATGGCTGTTGTTTTGATCCATTGGCTTCCACCCCCCCGGAGTTCTACATCAATAAAAGCGGTCTGGACTTAGTGGAACTGTGGAAGCCTTAATTTATCACTGTACACATAGTCAATTAGGGAAGTGGGAGACGGAGGAGCGCATGTGTGATCGAATGAAGATTGACAGACAGAACAAAAGGCTCCAGAGCAGCGACGTCTCGCCGAGTCGATGTTAATTGAAGCTGACGCAATTATGCTTTAAAGGAAATGAAAATACTTCGGATTAAATGTTCTCCTTACAGGGATAAAATATTATTAAGTGTCTTGTCTGGCTGGAATCAACAAGAGGGTGAAATTCACGATGGACGGGGCAGGAAAGGGGCGGGGCTCAAACGGAGCAGAGAAAATAAGCTGAAGGGGCAGAATTATTCTAAAACTACGTGAGGGAGCAGATCCAGACCCTGATGAGACTCATTTCTCACCCGCGTGGGTGGCATTTGGAAACATAAATATGGTATTTTCCGTTGCGAGAAGTCGTTAAATGAGGAACCGCAAGAGAAAAACGGGTCGACAGTCACACGAACGCAACTCTAATCATTAAAAATGCAGCTTCGGTTGACCAACGCAGCGGCTGCGCCTTTAAAAATGTCTTTGCGGCAGCACAATTGGGCGTGAGCGTGCCGAGGCGTGACGGCGCGGCCGCAGGGACGCCGGGCGATGCTGCTGCCGCTCCAACCTCGGTCCGGTCAGGCGGAAATCGAAAGAAACCCGGCAGGAAGGATTGAGGTACGAGGTACAAACGCCGTTGCTTTTCTCTTCGCCGTCTCCAGCTCTGTAGCATCACAGCGCTGCACAACAAAGTGGCGTCTGCGGCGGCGTCTGCTGCTGATTGGCAGACTCTCCGCTCCCCTGCAGTTATCTGATGGCGCAGGCCAGTGATGAACCGTCAGCCAGTCGGCGGCGGCGGCGAGGGGAGGATTCGGCACAAACCCGACCGCTCTTTCATCCAAGACACCTGGCGAGCTCTTTGTCTCAATCGCGCGTCGTAGCGGCTCCGATAGCATCTTTTCCGTGTTCCGTGCTGAGCCCGAGAATCATCCTCTGGTTCTTCGCCACACCTTGATGAGAAAATGCGATCATTAAGTCCGCTTATGCAAATGAGGCGGCGTTTTCGGGGTAATGGCAGGCGGGGATCTGCGGCGGCATAATCAGGCGTGTAAGGTCATGAGAAATGATGGAGCAGCAATTCTCTCCCTCTTTCCCCAACCCAGGGATGGAGTGTGCCACCTGGCTCATCTATCACAGCTGGAACTGCTGAGACGGTGAGGGCTGCCAATAAACAATCCTCACAAAAATGGTGCACACACAAAATCCACTTACATGCGGAGAGGGGGGCCTCTGTGGACCCCGGAGCATTTCATGCGCAACCTTGAAAATACTGCACTCGTTCCCGGCTCCATTAATGCGCCGCAGTGCCTGGGAGTTTATTTTATTTTTTTTAAATGCGTCGAGCCTGCATCAAACGGCAGCCGTGGAGACGCGGACGTGCTCGTGTTTGCAGGCTGAAATGCGATCGTGCACGTGCAGCCCCGGTCTGAGATGAAGGTTCAAGGGAGGGGATCTTGACTGTTTTCCTCTTAATAACAGTCAATAGGAGGTCATGAATGGTTTGGACTTGGCAGGAGGAAGCTTGAAGAGCCCAGATCTGAAGCCCAGTGACGGCTGCCGGCCTTATCGCCCTGCACGCCGGCGCCAGCCCTCGCTAATGCTCTTGTGGCTGAATGAGGGAGAAATCCCTGCAGCCAACTTCCAAAAGCTCGGGGGAAAAAAGTGGCCGTTGTAGCTGCAGATGAATTCCTCCGGGGTGAGGGATGAGGAGTCGAACAATCCAATCCAGCCTTCCTGAAACCGCATTTATACGGCACTAACTCGTGCCTGCAAACAGGTCTATCAGGATGGCGTAATCGTTGGCGCAGACACTGAGGTCAGTGGATAATTTACCGCTCTCTGGTTAGCTTAGCCTTAGCTCTTTAAGGAAATAACCATTTTTATCTCAAGCTGCCTTGAAGAAAAGCAGCATTCGCCACACCAAGTCCTCCGTCCCAGCCTGTTACATGAACCCATTATCCAGCAGAGGCGGGCCGGAGAGTCTGTTTCTGGACCAGGGCACTGAGTAACGGTGAGGGGTGGCAGTTCGTCACGGGGCTGAAGTCGGACCCAGCAGCTTTGTGGGGCAACTGCCGTCATTAAAGGCGATAATAAAGTGTAAAAACAGAAGCGACTCTGCTCTGCGCAGCATCCGTCTATTCCGAACCGCACGCAATCGCGAATTCGGCGTCAAAACCACAGAGTGTCAGGAATCCGACGCGAGTGTCTCAATGAGCTTCATTATCAGAGACGCGGCTGATCTTCCTGCTTAGTCACTGACGTGAAGCGTTTAAAAGCGCTCTTCAAGAAACGGTGTCAAAAAACGCAAAAATCTATTCAGTGTGCTCACACAACCGGGAATTAGCCCAATTTGCACTTCCTGTTTAATGATTGACAAATGAACAAGAGACGGAGCCGACAGCTTGGGCTGAAGTGGTTTTCTGTGTCTCAGCATCACAAACACGCAACGGATTTCATGGAAATGAATCCCGACCAGCGCCCAAAAGGTCTTTTCACATCGGCCCGCTTTACTGTTCCTCTATGGGGCTCGGCGTCGCCTCATCCTCGGGAGGATTCATGAGTCAAATGGAAGCACTGGAGATGCGCAGCACATCACGAGTCTGAGATATGGGCTCGTTTTCCAACACGTCCGGCATGAAAATTCCCCCCCGTCTTCGTGCACTTGACGGATTCCTGGCGGTATAAATCCACTCAGACGTCTCAGATCAGTGACCATTTAAGTTCCGTTTCATTAAAAGAGCCGTTTGTTTTAGATTTAAAAATCACCACGGAGGTAACGTGGCTGAAGCTGCTCCTCCCGACTCTACAAACACGTAGCAAAGCTGCTGCTGCAGGTCAGCGCTTTTAAATTATAGATGACCCTGTTAATTGATTTTTTCGGGAGTGTCGGGAGTGCATCTGGTTACCCCTGGCACTCAAATAACAGCGCCTGGAAGCCAGAGCTGTGAATAAAGGAGAGAAAGCTGCCGTTATAACCAACATTCCTCATATCTTTCCTGTAGCCATTTTCTCACGTTCCATAAACCGATCGGTCCGGCGGTCTATAAATATCCCGGTGATCCGTTCTCACAGACCTGCTGAACAGCCGGCTCTTCCCGACGCCTCACCAGCGTGATCTTCAGATTGAGATTCTGCCGCGAGGCTCAATTTTCCACCCACTGATTTTACTCCACACCCGCTTGAAGGCCCTCCGGAATCCGGTCCTGATGAATTTGCAAAGATATCGTGTTAACAGGCGCTGGACTCTGACCTTTATTTGCCTCGACAGTAATTGTTGTGTCCATCTGTCTGCATTGGAAATGATGGCAAAACCCGTTCTTCTTCTCGAGAGCAGCACAACAACCTTTGCCGCCGGGATCATCGAACTCTTCGCTTCCGGTTTTGACCCGATTGGCTGCAGCTCCACAGCTGCCACCAGGGGGAGCTCCAATCAGTTTTCCTCACGGATATTTTCCCAGGAAGGGCGAAGGGTCGACGGCCCAACACGCTCATCTCTCGACAACAGCGCGACGCCAAAAATGCGAACGCTGACCTCGATCCTCGGAGGGCGGCAAACTGGACCTTTGGGTGTTTAAGGGGTCAAAATCAGATTCCTCACGATTTCGATGTTCGCAGGTGAGTTTTGGTCACGTTTTTCTGCCTTCAGCGTCGCCCACCGATGTGGAAAAAAGGTCTGTTTTCTTGTCTCAACGTGTCCTTCCATCAGTCTGAGTCTAAGTGGTGGGAGACAGGGTGGCAGCACTCCCAGTTTGTCTTCAGATCTGTTGCTAAGATTCAGCGATGGAGCATTTCGAGTCGTTTTCTTTGGCACCAAGAGCACAAACAGTCTGGAAGTGAAGGATCCTTCCCTGATTTTAGTTCATCATCCTGTCATTCTGTCTCCTTTTGCAGATATCCAAACAGAGATAGAGGCAGACTTTATTTCCAGGTACACACATACATCAGAGAGAATATGCAGTAGCCTTGATAAAATATAGATCTCTAATGTTAACGTGGTTGGTTTTTTTTTTAATGGGAGAAGCAGCGCTGCCCACTCGACAGCGTGTTCAGCCTCGTTTCAAGGATAAATCACAGGTTCGACATGACACCACAGCTACCGAGCGACCAGATTTATAAATTGTGCGAGTTTCCAGACGTGGATGAAAGTCTTCAGAGTTCCACTCAATCCGAACTCCAGCCACTCGAGCGAAGCAGCGGTTTTATTTACGCATTATTTACATTAACGCCGTGTAATGTTCTCTGCGCTCAGACCCAAACGTACTGATGGACTGAATCAAAGCTTAAACCACCAAAGGGAATCCGGAGGGAGGACTCAGTCCCCATGTCTTCTTATTTTTCCTTCTACCTGCTGGATATGGATTACAGCTTTTGTTTGGTGGCACTCGGGGTGATTATGCTAATCCAGGCTTGAATGGTTGCGTCTCTGGAAGTGTTTTGTTTCCCCGCCGTTATTTTTTTTGTATCTGGGGTAGAAGAGGGATCCTTCTCTCCCTCTGTGGTTCACCTACCCAGCGGCTGCGACGGCTCTTTGGTCGGCTCGCTTCCAGTTCCATGAACATTCACCCCGGGATAATCTGTCTCAGCGGCAGGCGACGGAGGCTCCTCACCTCTGCTGGTTGGTGCGAGCTACCCCACAATCACGACTTGACCTTTTCGTATGGCGCCGCGGTCAAGGTAGAGCTCACAGTCCTCCTTTCCTGAGCTCTAAGGTGTCCTTACACCACTGCCGAAGGTCCTGGCAGCACACAACAAATGAGAAATCTGTTCTGGTTTTTTTTTTCCCCTTTTTATTTTCAGGACACTTTTCTTCAACGCTGGACGCAGCAGATTGTCATGAATTTATGTATGGCCATTAAAACGTCCTCAGGGGTGACCACAATCTAAATGATTTGACCTTTTGACATTTTAATCTAACATGCCTTTTAGTAACGTGTCAGAAATGTGACACGAATGTGCTCGGAGATTTCATATTAATACACGGAAAGCAATTAGGCTTTCAGCTGAAGACGGAAGACAAACGCTCCGACACGTGGGACGTTTGACAAAAATGGCTCGATGTTTGCCTGTTTCCTGACAAACAAGATTCTTTGTTTCTAGCCAACAAATATTGCACTTCTCACTACATTTTGTCTCATTTCGGTGTCACAAATACTGAACAAAAAGGTAGAATAAATATGGCGTGATCTGAAAATGGGCAGGACCTGTTAGAGGTCGAAATGGGCTGTTTTTGAGTTGAGAATGGGACAGAAGATTACATGTAAAAGAAGAAGCTGTGCTTTAGCTTGAACTGCTGCTATCATCAAAGCCCCCCCCTCATCGCTATTTGGGAAATGACACCTGCTCGTCGTCATACGCTTAGCTAGATAACACTTAAATTCCTCTTTTTGCTCATTATTAAAGAGACACCTGTTCCTTTAATCATCAGGCACATTTAAGAATAAAAGAGCGCCTAATTGATGTCCCACAGCGTCCGCACGCTCCCCAGGAGAAGAGGACAATCCTGATTTCGGCAGGTTTTCTCTGCCCGGACTCGTTCGGGGGATTTCAAAGACCTTTCAGAAATCAATGTTTTTGCTTCAAAGCAGACGTGTCGCGCACAAGCGCAGAGGTATAAATGTGAGAAAACTACCGAAGATGCTAACGGGAGCAGACGCCCTCGCCGGCGAGAGCATTTCAAACAGTCACAAAGGTGAGAAGACAGAAAAGGGTAATCAGGTGTGACACGAGGTGGGGGTGTAAAGGCGAGAGTGGGAAATGGATCTACGACACACGATATTTTGTCACATTTATACAGCAAACGCCGGCCGGCGGCGCCTCGCGGGGGGACAACAGAAAGGTCCAGTTTTCCTTCCTTATCTCCCAGGAGGCTACTGTGTCCATTTAAGAGGTTCTTTTTTGCAAGTCATTGAACGTTTCATTTTCCAACTTTTCCAGCCGCAGAAGGTGAAGCGGAGGGTTCCTGTTCCACTTTAGTGACCCTGAAAGTCTTCTTGGCCACCAGCTCGGCCTCATCGCTGGATAGTCGACGCAGGAAGACTTCATGCAGATCTGGGTCACAGCTCAGCCCTGAACACGGGAAGCGCCCCGCGCTAGAGCAGAATCCGCCGTTCTCGGATCGGCGCGACGCCGGTGGAGCCGCCTCTCATGCGGAGCGGCGTTTCAGCTTTAGCGTCACGTCTGCCGAGGCTAAACGCTGCCAGCTTCGGCTCTGCCATCTGTGTTTGCCAGACAAGCGAAACATGATGGAAAATAACACAGAAAAAGGGGGGAGAGGGACCCAGTATTATCCAGTGGCTGGTTCCAGCTGTGTTTGGTGGGCGATTATCTGCCCCTAAAGGGGAACCAGCTCCGTGGCAAAGACAAACACGGCTCTGCGCCCCCTCAGGAGGGGCGGGGGTGGGGGCGGGGCACCCTGAGCCGCCACCCCAGGAGGCTGTTATATATTTGGAGCCGTGGTGAATTAATCACGGACGCAGGTTCTCTCTGCTGATGGTCAGCTTAAAGGTCGCACCCAAACAGCCACCGGTCTTTATTATGAGGCCAATTAAACTTAAAATATGCCGGGATGCGTTGCGCGTAAACTTCCCGGGTAATTGGATGACACTATCATCACCAGTTAATTTCACAGACGGAAATGCAGCAAAACAAACCAAGTCATTTGGAAGCCTTTTATCATGGCTGCAAGTTCTGAGGCTCAATGAGTTCTGCCCCAGTTTCCACAATTGGCAGTGTTGTGTTATTATTTTTCCTCCTGCTGCCTCGTCCTCAAAGAATAAATTGTCTTTGCTGCTTTATTTGACATATCTTAATGTTCAGCAGCCGGGCGAAACCATCTTTAAGCTGTTTCCGTCAAAGGTGCTTTTCCAATTAAACAGTGCAGCAGATAGAACCAACGGCTCCACGTTATTGGGGATTTATTTATTTAAAGGGAGGAAAAACAGCCCGGACAAATCTGGAAACGTCCAATGGCGACATTGTCCGGCTGATTGTGTCGGCGCCGCCTCAATCACTGGGGAAAACGCTGGAAAATCTTTTATTTCCTACCTGTGCTTAAAGAAAGGCATCGGAATATAAAGAGATACGGTCTTCATCAGCGTTGCTGATTACGTCCAGCAGGAGATCAAAGAGGAACCTGAACAAGTGCAGTAAGAGGTGGAGCAGCTCAGCGGGAAGCATGTTCCCCACTCTTCTGGGGCGGATCGGAGCGTCCCTGTTCACGCCTCCTGCGGGGGGGGGGCGTGTGAACTACTCATTCCTATGACTAACTTCTGCAGGACAACGGGGGGCGGATGTGGTCTCAGGACCTCTGGGTGGAGGTGCAGACCACAGAGCAGGTTCTCTTCTTCGTTTCTGACAGGGAACACAACATGGTCCTTTTATTCTAACCTCTTCCCCTTTCCAAAGGGGAGATCTCAGCTCCTAATAAGCCTCCCGCAGACACGGATGTCTCCTTCATCCTGTCTTTGCAAGAGAAATCCTCTTTTCCCCCAAATTACCTCAGCGCCCCACTGCTAAGTCATCAGCATCATCTTCACCTGTCTGAGATGAAAGCTCTCCTCCAGGACGCACAGACGGAAGCTTCTTAATGTTCCTGCGCACCTATCAGGAGGCTTATGAGGGCAACGCCGTGTCTCGGGATGACGTTCCATTTCCCCCCCAGACAGAAGCTCGTGTTGTCGGTGCGTTTCAGACCGGACGTCCGCCGAGAACCTGATAATCTCTTTGTGTCCTCTGAGATGTTCCGATGCTCTTCGTGACTCCACAAACAACCCGACGCCACCGATGGCGGCCGCGCTTGAAAGGACGGAGGAGCCGTCCTATCGGCACCAGCAGACACATGTTGAATGAGGCGCAGATTAATGTTTATTATAACCCATGATGTCGCGGTAATTAAGAATGCTGCGGCGCCGGCGCTCTCCGGGGAGGTTTTTAATCAGGGGGGGCATCAGCCTTGAGCAGGAGCATAATAAATCCCCCAGTGAGTCCAGACCCTGGAGGCTGATGCCTGCTGCTGATAAACCTGATGACACTGAAAGCAAATAACACACAGGGAGGCTGCGTTGGGGGGTGGGGGGTGAAGTGTGTGTGTGTGTGTGTGTGGGGGGGGGGCAGCAGCACGGACGCAGTTGCACAAATCAACAGACGGAGTCAAACACGCAGCTGCAACTCTGCAATGTTGAGGTTTACACAAAAAGCTCTGCCCATTTTAACTTTACTTTCATTTTACTTGGTGATATTAAGGTCATTTAATGAATAAATTAAGTGCGGCAAACTCACTTAAAGTACAATATAATACTAAAGTTCTCTGTTTAAATTAAATCCAGTTGGCTCTCCTCTACTAAATGAAATGACCTGCTACTATAAATGTAGACATAAAAACTGACTCGCGTCAAAAAGAAGCTGACCTGAAGTTTCCTCCGTGAAAAACGAGGCCCGGTGACAGCAGAGCCGCTCGGTCCCGGCAGGCAGGGAGCAGAACCGGGCCCGGTTGGTGAGAGTGGGGTGGGGTGGTTGTGATTGAGGGTTGACGTCTGGTTCAGCAGGCAGACAGAACAAAGTTACACACATGAAAGGTGGAATCGTGTGTCTCCGTTATAGATGATCAAGAATCTTCTGAACGTACAGAGGTGTGTGTTTAGTGTGTATGGGAGATTTATTCGGATGTGGGTCGACTTTGTTTGTCCCTCTGGAGCCACCGTAGATTTAGGACAGTTGGCCAGTTCTTGCCATCTGTATTGTCACCACTAGATGTCACTAAATCTCACACGCCTTAAAACCCCAAACAGAATTCACGGGGGAAGTTCAAGGGTGAAAGGAGGGTCAAGGAAAGGTAGAACTTTGTTAGCACCTCAGAACCTAGCTGGCAGTCCGTGGTTGGGGGAGGGTGAGGGTCAACGAGTCAGGTAAGCGAAGGTATGAATGCATGTCTGCAGCTGCTGCAGGTGTTCATCAATGCTAACCGCTAGCCTGCACCCACGCGATCCAGAAGCTACAACAACGCTATAATCTTAGCAGCATTACAGAAGTTTAGTTTGCTCCAGAAGAGGAGTTTACTTCTCCGAGATAAACGATGCTGAAGTGTGATGAAGCACAGCGCCGGGGTGCGAGAGAAGTGATAAACATACGCTGGGAGCGAATGCACACGGCAGCCGTCACAGAGGGAAGCTTCGTTAAACACGGCGGAGGATTAAAGCTCACCAGCAGATCGAAACACTTTCACCTGAGTGACGCAATAATTGAGGCTGGCTTTGCTCTGCAGACCTCAGCAGTGCAACAATTATCCAAAATCCCACAAATGGAGCAGAAAGTTGCAGCTTTTAAACGGTCACATTTACATAATTCCAATAAATCCAATAAAACACTTTTTTTCCCATCTTTACTGCAGTGGAAAAAGAGCACTTAATTATATAAATTAAAAATCAAAATTTTAAATTTTAATGATTAGAGCTTTTCCTTCCTCCTGCATCCACACTGCATAAAATCTCCCAAATAAATCACTAATTGGCGAGTGTGAAAGTTTAATTAAAGAAACAGGCGTGCGTCTCTTTCTGTTGAGTCAGACAATACTGCAGGCTCCGCTCTCAGTTGATATCCAATTTAAATCTGGGAACGACTGTTTGTTGTGAAGCCAGATTGGGAAAACGCTCGTGTAAGCAGTGTTTTCTTTATTCCATCGTAAACGCTGCAGAGGAAACTTTGAAACAGCTCGTCTCTGCCGTGATAGATGGACCCGACTGGCTCTGCTCTTCTTCTGCAGCTCTTCGGGCAAAGAGAGCGTTGCTGGTATCTGCCGTCAAACTGAGAGGCGCCGCTTTTTGATTAGTCGAGCTGGAGTCGGAGCGGCGAGAAACAGCCGGAGCCGTAAAGCAAAGGCGAGGGCGGGCTGAAATTCCGCTTTATTGGCTCTTAAAGGGATCATGAGATATTTTAGGAGCAACAGTTGGAGCGTGAGATGCAAACAATGGGGTGACGAGTCGTGATGTGACTGCAGAGGACGCCGCCGCGCAGCCGCGCTCCTGCAGAGGTGCATCCTGGGGGCCCATTCGTGCCTGACTGACGCTGCTATCCATCATCGGGTTTTATCAGAGCAGCAAGTGGCAGAGCCGCGAGTGTCCTACAGCTGTCCATTATGTAAAGAAATGGCCCTCCATTCCGCCGGTGGAATCCGAGGAGAAGCAGCAACGGAGCCGTTGACCTTTAAATCTGGCAAACTTTCCAGAACTGATGAACTCGTCGCAGAGTTCATCTACATTCAGCCGAGGAGCTCTGCATCAGACTTTTGGGCTGCGTGTCGATGCCCTTTACTCATTGAAAACATAAAGCGTGGCAGATTTTTCGCGCGCGGTTGCCGTCCCACTCCCGGGGCAGCTGAATATAACAGAACATTGTCCGAGTCTTGACGCCAACAAATAAACAGGAGCCCATTAACTGTTTGAGTTTGCAAGATGTTCGGTGCAGGCATCAGAGATGGACTCATCGTAAGCAGGGTCGCATTTAGGCGGGATGGAGCTGGACGCTGCCGTTATGCTAACTCGAGCGCGAGCACGTGTCCAGTAACGAGCGTGGTCGTTGCTGCGGGGCCGAGCGATCGATTCTGCTCGAGCATCGGATCGCCATCCCTTCTCGTTGAGGCGCCAGACAACGCTGATGTTGGGGTTTCGTTAATTGTACGTGTAGATCTGCGTGGGCGCTAATCTCCCGTCTCTGCCTACTGTCCTGCCCTCTTAGCTGGAGCTTACCGCCCCCATCAGCGTCCGGCGTCTGCCTCATTAGGTAATTAGGTGAGAACGCTCAATTGGTGAGCATCTCGCCGAAGAGCAGTTGGGAAATACCCCAAAGACCCGCAGAGCCACATTTATCTAGCTCACTGGAGGACGGCAGGAACACAGGACTGACATTAAAAGTGCTTCGAGATGTGTCTCATTAAAAAGAAAAAACATTCACGGACGTTTTAACAAGGTCAAAAGTGTGATTTTCCAAAGGTCCATCCATAAACCAAGAGACAGATGTGTTATGCAGCTGGATGGGAAGCAGGAATCCATCAGATGCCGTTTTAATAAACCAGAAGAGCGCGATGGCCGACGTAGCGTCGTCCTGGACGAAGCCGCCCGTGCGCTGCTGCTTTATTCCACAGTGTGCGGCAGCAAATGTGCGCTTCAGTTTCCTTACACACAATAAAGCCGCCCCGCGAGGCGCCGACCTTCGCCGCAGAGACGGGGAGAAGCCAGAGATCAAACCGCCAACCTGGTAGCTAATGGACACGCCGCCCCTCCTCCCGTGGCCTCCTGCACCTGGCCGGCCAGCTGCCGCGTGTCCGGGCAGCTCGGGCGTGCCGACCGTGAAATGCTGCCGCCGCCGTAAGAGGTGAGGACGTGTGCGGAGGCGGCGGTGCAGGACTTTGCCATTATGGAGCAGGTTTTGGACGGTCGGCTCATCCTCCTCTGTGGACGAGCGCGAGTGTGCAAACACAGATTTCCAGGTCAGTGGCGACACTGTGGGACGTGTCACAGAGCGCTCGGGTGCACGAGCGAGCGCTGCAGGAGGGTGGAAAGAATGAACACGCTAAGGGGAAATGACAGCTCCGACATGGAATATGCGCAGCCCGAGTTTCCTGAAGTGGAAATAAATCTTTGGACCGTCTCGTTCCAGAGTTCTGGATTATTTGCTTTAGCGTTCTTAGTTTGCTTGATCTGAGGGCGGGGCCTGAGCACGCCAGTCTAACCAGTCTGGGGTGTGACTGCAGCAGCCGGGGAGGGAACATGGAGCTGGGTTATTCCAGCCTCCTGGTGAAGCAGAGAGGGGAAGATCCATCCTGGTCTGCTTGAGCAGAAAGGTTAATGAGCTCAGCAGCTAAAGCTCCATCAGTCCTGAGCAGACCAGGGTCGTTCGCAGCAGCTTAGAGAAGAATCAGCCATCAGATGATGTGTTCGCTGGACCTTGTGCTTCCCACGCTGCAGGAAACCAGTTCATTTTTCAGCTTTAACTGTGCATGGTGAGAGTTCCCCACATCTCCTGCCCAGTAAAATAACTGCAGCAGTGTGACTTTAACTAGACTGTAAGTGCTAATTTTGTGCTTTCGGAGCAGCAGGTGAGCTACGCGGGGGGTGAACGATTACACAACTGAAATAAAGACGCCAAATGAGCAACAAGAGTCTCTGATATTAATAAGGTTGGGATGCATCTTGCTTTAATTCCCTCACCTTCTCCAGCGTCCTGCAGCAACACCAGAGTTCTGCTCCATCGGTTTCGATCTCTCCGTCTAAACCAACTATATATTTTTTGTTGTTTTTGTGCCCCGCTGAGAAAATTGCATCCATCATCGTCAGGGCGAAGAAGAGTACCAGCTCTGCTCTCCTCCAGCAATTGAACATGGTGGAGGAGCAAATGCAGAGCGAGGCCGGGCGAGGAGCCGCTCAGCGTGCGGTTGCTCCTCCGGCGGCGTCTGCGATTCCCGTGATCAGAGTAGTAACGTGCACGCGTGCACATGACGGCCCCTTGAACTTCAGCGCCCATCAACTCCCAGCCGCTCAACAAAATACCCACTTGTGGTTAATAGAGGCATGGAAAGTCCAAAAAACTGGTGCTGCGAGGTGCTGCAGGACCAAGACGTCAGCCTGCTTTTCAGGTTTCGCGCCCCCGCCCCCAAAAAAACTGCGTCTCCTGAAAATTAGGGCGATAAATTAATGAAGACATGCAAAGACAAAAGGCTGATTGACGTTTAAAGCCACAAAACTACAGGAAGCCACACTCCCGCGGAGCTACAGGCTGCTCTGGAATCTTTACACGGCATTAAACGATTGCGTCTGGAGGGGCTGGCACCATCCGTTTACAGCGCAGACAATGCAGCCAGATAAAAGTCGAGGCTTTAATTAGGCAATTAATCTATTGTGTTGTTTTCAACATCCAACACATAATGAAGAAAAGCCAATTTAGTATCAGTCGTGATGGATTGCCCCATTCTCTGAAAGGGAATTCCGAAAATTAGCTTTGCTACTTGGAGTGCTTTCCTGAGCATCATCAGTGGAGGAGCAATTGGGAAAGATTGATCAGTTTGTTGTTTAGCTGCGGTGAATATGAAGAGAGGGACAATAATCACAGATGCCGCACGCCGCATTTGTCAACGGCGTTCCCGCCCGCTCCAGGACGCACCGCAGAGCTGCTGTTTCGCTTAGTTAGCGTCAGAAAAGCCTTGAAAGGAAATCGCGTCTATTTCTGGGGGAGATGAAAATCAAACACACCCCAAATATTCTGCAGTTGTCCTCCGCAGAGATGAAAACTACAGAGCATCTGGAGTCATCGACACATTTAATTATTAAGATAAAACGCTTGAGATAAAATGATTAAAGAAGGAAAAGTTCGTTTTTAATAGTGTTTCCATATTATAACCGATTTACTTCAGTTCTTCTACGAAATGAGGATGAAATTTTCATATTGCAGCCTGTAGGATTTAATAATTACCAATTATGTTGCGATTTTGTCTGTTAAAACTATAAAAACCAGCCCTCCGGCACCAGTCTGGGCCACTCTTTTTCCTGCTCCCTCTCCTGTTTCTCTGAGACCATCTCTTCTAGTTGGAACATCTCCTCCAGCTCTCCATTTTTCAGCTCGCTGGTCTCGATCCTCGCCCAGCTCCCACGGCTGGTCTTGCCTCTTCACCAAGAACTCCTCTTCATCTGTGAGCCCCCATTATGGCCCAGAAAAACAAACGCACCCTCACTCGAGGATTCATTTTGCTCTAACCTATTCCTAGAATGCTCGACAAACCAAACATCAGCATACAGTTGTAGCTAACCAGCTAATGAGAAGAGCATTATTTGTATTAGGAATGTTGGATACCAGTAACTCACTGCTGCCTTGATGTATATACTGTAGGTATCTCAGTGCATCTTGTTTCAAGTTACCGTATTTTCACGACCATAAGGCTAAACCATTGGGTTGGGAGCTTGTTTCTTTCGAACAGGAAAACATAGCCGAAGAGATACTTAAAGTTCTTGGTGAGTCAATGGATGAGAAAACCAACAATGGAACGCTGGAGAACTTTGGTCCAGGAGGCTCATATCGTGTGTTGGTACTTCATATTATATGTTTACTCAGTCAATACGTCAGATCACTGACACAAAAATCCCTGTATTTCCAAATATATTGGACCAGGGGCCAGTGTTTGCAATGGGAACTATCAGGCTTGATTAAAACGCTAAATGAACCGTTGGAAATGAAAGAGGAAGTCTGGTCGGACTACAGTATCTCTAAAGACCAAGAAGGAACAGACCAGCTGTGTCTGAATCTTCACATCATAACTCCGCAAAGACACCAAGAAAAAAAGAAAAAAAACTGAGGAAAAAGTCCTGGGGAATTTAATAAAGATGTAAAGCAAGAGTCCAAAGGAAGTGCTGCTAACGCTATCATTACAGACACCCCCACATAGGTGCTCTGGGTAGAAAAATAGGGCTGTTTAAGAGAGCCACACATGGGGAAATAATGTGGAAATAAGTAACTCCTCGGAGACCGAAATAACTGGGAGTGATGATGATGACAATAAACAGGCTGAATCAGAGCAGTGAGTGACAGCTCTGACCCGTAATTTAGAGCTCAAACAGACACGTTCTTCTCACAATGAAGGTTTTTTTTTTTTTTTAAAAAAAAAAAGAAAACTCTGAGGGTGCTCTAATTATAATGTGGATTTAAAAGAACACCAGTTACACAGTCTGGCTAAAAGATTTGACTGGATCCGGCCAGAAAAATATCAGATAGTTGTCTTTTTTGTTTTAAAAAATTGTGTCCCGCTCTTGATGTCCAGAAGCACTGGATTTCGAATGAGTAACCGTGGCAACAGAGGGGGAATCACTATAGAAACAGTGGAGATTCTGCACTCAATGCGGCCGTTTTACATACTACTACGATAAAGTCCGTGTCAACAATGAAGTGGATGCATCCATATTGCATTTGCACAACTGGAAAATTGTGCAAAGGGTTGTTTTCTCTGGGTTGGGGGGGGGGGGGGGTTCTTGCTGCCTGGCTGTATAGAGAGACTGTCAGAGTGGGGCGAGAGCTGAGCGGAGTCTGAGAAGAAACAAGTTTCCTCCGGAGAGAAGCTGAGCTCAACCTCACAAACGAGACCAGGACTTCAGCCTGGAGCTGCCGCCTCTTCACAAACGTCAGGATCTGGATCCACGGTTCCCCCTGAATCCCAGACGGTATTCCACCTGGAATGCAGGAGAAGACCACAAAAGATCCAAAGAGGAGCCTGAAAGCTCTAAAGAGGAAGGATGGATATATGAACACAACTAAATCTGTTCATTTCCTCCTTCATCCATCGAGTGGTGACACCATTTAAGTCCCAGTAGCAGCTGGAACCTTCTGAGCTCTCCAATCAAGACTCATAGTACTCGCCCCTCCACAAGAAATCAATGTCTCATTTTCGCTCAAGAACAATGGGGAACATTTGGGAAGTGCTGCTCCCATCCAGCGTGCCGCATCACAAAAATCCGTCATTACTGTCCTCTTCAGTTTCGGATACAAGCTTAGGCAGTTACTTTGAGGGTCATTGATCCCGAGCTGATGTGGATCCGAGATCGTGACACCGAGGTGAGAGGACGGCCCGGAGGGACCGCACTCATTCACTCAGAGCTCCAACACAAGAAAAATACTGTCCCCGACGCTGGCATGGACGGATAAAACAAGGTCAGGCCTGCATAAACAAGACGTACAAAGATTGGCAATCTATTTAATTATAGATTTAAGGCTATAGGGGAATAGATACAAAGGATTAGTGTACAGAAACACAGCTGTTTCATATAAGAAGGTGCTGCAGCTCCATCTCCAGGGTCAGGCTTCGTGTTTCACACGTTTTCACACTGCGATGTATAAATGTGAACTCTCAAGATAAGATGTTAATAATGGATACGTTTTTACTGGAACAGCGAAGCGAAAATGTAGAAAAGTGGGAGGCGGGGCACTTTATTCACAGTTCAGCGCCGTTCAGAGTGAGAGACTGAAGAAATTGAAAATGTGAATGACTTTTAGCGCTCCAGAGAGCCAAAGTGTCGGGCTCATTTCAGGAGATGGGCGACTTTGATCTGTGACTCAAAGGTAACACTCCAGTCGTGTCGGCGCCGTTCTCGCCTCCAACTCCAGCGCTGATCACAACCGCAGAGACGCTGCTGTGACCAGGTCATCCAAAGTCAGGCTGGAGTCGTTGGTTAGACATAAATATGCACCAATTACGGCCGAACTCGTTCCGGATTTTGCCCTCAGACTAAAACGTAGGAAAATAATATTTGAAACATTTAGATGAGAAAATTCCATATTTAGTCTCTTATTAAACAGGAGACATGGATCCTCAACCGCTGGAGTGGTTCATCCATTAGTTCCAGCAGTTTACATTCGTGACAGTGAACGTGTGCCCTAAATTGCTCTTGACTAGTTTTATCCAAAAACAAGAGTCATGGGAAACTGCATTTGTAGCCACGAGGAAGTCGGGTTTAGCAGGAAACTGGGATGTTAAGAAGCACAGGTGAGCTCGAAATCCAAAAAGCAATGAGTCGGGTCTGGGAAACCATCCAGTTTAACACGACGCCACTCAGACCGTTAAAGCCCGCCTTAAACTGCGGCTCCCTTGGCAGACCCTGCTGACCTGCTCGTGCTGGCACACTCCAACTCCCTATTAGCATATGCGCTCTGACTGAAAGAGCCCAAAATTCCCCCGAGTGCTGATCGCTATCTTGCAGCCAAATGCTGGACGCCGCCGCTGACTTAATTCAGCGAGACATCCGTGACACGTCGTGCCCATTTGGGAGCCCCCCGGTGACATATCAGTGGCAGCACGTGCACTCCAGCAGTATTCAATCCTGCACTGTTTATACTGAGGGCCCGTTGACTGATGCCGCCTGTCCCGAGGGCCCATCGATCTACGACCGCCTGCCTGACATTACAGTTATTTGTGTTTTTATCATGTGTCTGACGTCGACATTTTGCCAAACACCTGAACCCGCTTTGACTCCTGGGGGGGAGGGGACTCTCAGCACCGGTGGATTTTATTCTGCTGCATGCTGAAACAGGACTGAAACTAGAGCCTTTTTCACCCACACATTCATGCTTTGGCAGCTCCAATAATCATTTTTTTGCTGATAATAAATCACACCATGATCTCTGCACCACCGATTATCAAGGGGAATTATTCAAGGCCCAGATTACAACACTTACGCCAAGGTGGTAATGCATTTTTCCCTGTGCCATTATTCAAATCAGAGAGTGACACCATAAATCAGAGCTTGGGCCACATATAGAATCCATCGGATCGTTGCAGATTATCAGATGAGACATTGCGATAAAAGCAAAATCTGCAGAAACGCCGCATCAGCATTAGTACTGTAAAACATGAAATGTAGTGCCTTTTTAAAAAGTCATTTATTTTTTAGCAATATTTGCTTATTAAGCAACAAAGTGCCAAGAAACTAGGAGCAAGGACAACATCTATGAGAGGTCACATGATAACAGGTGCAGAATGTTGGGAACCAGCAGGACGCGCTTTCAAAATGCTCAGTCACAAAGACTCTGATTAATGCGGTGCTTCAAATTTTTCCTCTAATATCTCCAGTTTTAAAGGAAATAATAACCAAAGTATCAACCTCCTGCAGCTCTCTTTTCTTTTTTTGCCAGTGGGCTGCAAAAGATTTCCCATTTTTACCAAATCAGCACCTTCATGAGCTTGTTTTTCTGCCCCCTGGTCAGGACCTGCATTTAAATCTGCACTATTCTTTGCCCTCCTTAAGTCATTATTTTAATGAATTATTACCATTAATACCAGCAGAGGTCTGTTCCTGAACAAACGAGCATCCCTTCCCCCAATCACATTAAAATGATTTATGATTTGCAGGGGCAAAGGGATCGTTTTGACATTTTAAAGGATATTTAAAGATTTTTTTCAGGTTTGAGCTTGTGAAGGAGTTGGCAGGAGCCACCATGCTGTGGGAACAGACAATATGATTTGGCATTGAGAAACAAAAACCTGAAACTGACAAAAGGAAACACTGGCAGACGCATCTCAAACGATTTGGCAGCGAAAACAAGAATTCATGAACAAAGTTGTAGGTGAAACACACTTAGATGAATACAAGTTCTCCTTGCCACTCAAGAGTTTCAGGGCGAGAAATTCTTATTTAACTTTCAATGCCAAAATGCATAGGCTCTTTTCATCGACATAAAAAATATGACATTGCTAAAGCTGTGCTAACGAAACTTAATTTCATGCATACAGGCAGGAAAGTGCTACTGACAAAACAACGTTGGTGTTAGAGATTTCTCAAATTATTTATGGATTCAGATGAAAAATTTGACTTGCTTATATTTTCATATGCTAAAAAGCTCCTCTGTCTGTAATCTGCAGTCTGGAAATGCAGCCTAGAGATATTAGTTTCCGGGATCGTTGTCACGGAAACACTAAAATTTCATGTGAAATGTTAAAAGGGAAGGCGTTAAACAATTTCTGCATTAAGATGAACATCTGTTCCTCCACAATCATGAGCAGGTTTAGACATGATCAAATTACTGCAGCGCTAATTGGAAAATGCTAAAAATTGAGCAACTGTCACTAAAGTTTTCAGGTTAGTTTTTGGCTGTAAATGTGAACAACTGCCTGCCTGACAACAACAATAACATTATTATTTTTGCATGAAGAAAACTAACAGAAGTTTGAAGAAAGAATTGAGGTTTGGCTCACACCGCTCTGAGCAAAAAGTTCTAAAAGAACAAATGCTGTCTGCTGGCAAAGAAAAGAAAGCGGAACAGCAACAAGTCTGGTGGAAATAACAGACTTTCCTTTGACAAGAAGATTTAATTACCTCCATTTCCACCAACCATTAGACATAATCCCCTGAAAATACTGTGCTCACTTGTAAATAAAAAAAAAACCCACCTTTTGCACTAAGATGACATTTTTTACTGTAAATTCTTTGGATTCGAACGCGATTTTAGTTTTTAGGTTGTCTTTGCGCACGTGCTTTGTCTGGTTGGCGCGCTTTCAGATGGCGCGTGTAATAATAAACGTAATGGACGCACCTTCGTGTATCCGGGGACGGTGCAGGACCAGGCCGGAGCTGAGGAACCAGGACGGGACACCGTCGGGGAACGTCTCCATGTCCCGGCTCGGTGAAGCTCCTCTCGTCCGAAGAAGCGCTTTCGTCACATTCTTCGTGGTGACCACGGAGCGTAGCTCAGGCTAGCTCTGCCAAACTCACGTCGTCTTCACAGACGTAGAAGAAGAACTGGACACTGTGGCGGACTTCCGCCTCACGCCGAGTACCTTCCAGTGGTCACCTGCGGTACCGCAGCAAATATCGTCCATGTGGCCGAAAAATGATTTTTTTTCATCGATTCACATCGAGAAAGAGACGTCTAATAGTGTTTTTAAAAATCGATATATCGATAAACATGAAATGGCTGAATTGACGTCGTCATGACACTTGGCAATGTGTCAATCAATAATCAAGGAACTCCTTATAGGTAATTATATTCATTATTGATAATAATGTAGTAAACCTTATCATACAGCACGTTTCATCCAAATACAGTCCACATTTCTTTACATAAAAAGACTGTACTGAGCATGAAAACATGATAAAAACATGAAAACAAAAGGTAAGATTACTAGACTTTGTAAGTCACTTATCTTGTATTGTGTGCACATACAGTGCAGTTGCAAAATAATCAGGTTTCTTTCTCTCTTTAAAATTTCTAAGCATTTTTTAGTAAAGCTTGCATTGAATGATGACTCTTTGGCTCTGGACCATTGCCAATAAATTAACAAGAAAATATCAATTTTAATGCTTCATACATTTCAGAATATAACCTTCATTGCTGGTTGCAGATATCATGTGGATGCATGCATGATTTCCACAGACGTCTGTAGATGTTTATGATCTATGATTGTAAAGCGTTCCCTCGTATCCATTCTGGTTGACACTACTCCTCAGTAGACCACATCACCCTGAAGTAGGGCGGATGTCATAAAACTGTTTTGCCACCTGGGCTGGGTGAGCAACTTGTGTTGAAATGAAAGGGCGGCCATCTTGTGATCTTGGGGCGTGGTCATGTCCCCATCAACGTCCATGGTCCCCGCTCTTCCTGCAGCACAGTCCCACCATGAATTTTTCACCAAAAACGGCTGATAATCACGCCATTAACATGCTGGTCTTCTCTTCTTTCTCCTCTCCCATGTGCAGGTTGACCCAAAAGCGTAGGTCATGAACTCTCAAATGCTAAAAAAGAATAAAAATCAAACTCTTAACCCATGGTTTTTACTTTTTAAATATCTCAACATAATATTTGGTGTAACCTATGTAACCCTCCACTAAATTACAACTGATATTTATCAGAGTATTTTGCATTCAGGGGAAAATCTGTGGAATTCTTCTAGACCTTTCGGAGTCCTCTGAACATCCACACGTGTCACATTCCCTTAATCGCAAGAGGGGAGAGTACAATCAAAGATGGCACCTCTCGCCACCCCTTCTGACATCTCCCACTGAAGAACGGTGACATTTACACTGTATCCGGATACGCAGAGACAGCCACCGAAGACGGTGGAGGACAGGTGGGAGGAGAACAGCGGGGTGCGAGATGATCTGGACGGGTACAGCTGTTCAGGAAACAGAAGGGGGCCGTTACAATTTGGCTGGCAGATCAACACACCGGCGGCACCTGTGGCGCCAATCGCGGGGTGACGCACGGCGAAATTACGGCGACAGGTTCCCACGGTGACGCTCAGACAACATTTACGCAGGTGCTTCACGTCCTGGCAGAACGACTCCATCATCATGAGGGTTTCATGCGGTTGCTTCTGTGGGCGGATGATGCGGAGCGAGCGCGAACGTGGAAGAAGGGCATGAATGTTTCATAATGTCGAGCTTCAAAGAATGAAAAAAAATAATAAATCAGTGTTGAGTTGAGCTCATTAAAGCCAAAAAAAAAGTTGAAAAGGGAGAGTTTGGACCTCCAGCAAAGGCTGGAGAACTCCAAGTTTGACCGTTAAAACTCTGCCTCTCATTTGTGTTATAGTTGATCCCCCTGAACTGTCCTGTGGAATCCTGTGGATCCCCATACCCCCCCACCCCCCACCCCCCAGTGATGACACACCCAACACCATCACACACTGATCATTTTTAAATCATCTCCAAATCCACCATCTGGATTCATTCATTCATTCATTTACACCTGGCTTGGATCAATCTTTCCACACCAGCACAACACTGTTGCTTTGGGATGTGAAAATATATTTTATTCAAATTTCTCTTTGAAAAAAAGGCTCCACCCAGAGGTTTTTCAGGCCTCCGTGCGGCACAACCGCAGTATTGACAACATGGCTGCCGCCATATTATTCCGTGAAGATGAAACACAGTCCTGTTTGAAAGGTGAGACTGTTTAAAATAAATTTCCATCACATATCAGGAAGCATTAAATCAGATGTGAGAATGACGTGACCACACATCTGCTCACTTACATATTTACTCTGATATAAGTCACGGCAGCGTATGGAGACCTGCCGTGATTGTGTGACACTTTCAATTTATATCTGTTTCCATGGAGATCGATGTCAGCGTTTGGTGTTTTCATGGCTTTCTTTTTATTCAACAACATGAAAATAAAGACTAATCGAATAATCACAAAAAACTGTGTAAAGACTCCGAGACCTTTTAATTCTGGAGCACGGGCTGCGGTCGAGGGCCGACCTCCCCTCATAAATGATAAATTCCATTTCTGCCCTGACGTTCCGCATTAGATAGAAGCTAAACAGCAACGGATGCGGGCGACTCCGACCCGCCGGGGTGCAGCAACCCGCGAATCATTCTTGACTCCTGCTGACCGTGTGAGCCAACGGGGGAAACCAAAGTCCCAACATTCATATTTAAATTTATACAGCATTAACTAGGCTGATGCATTTCTGCGCACATGCACACACACACACACTCACACACACACGACTGGGGCTGAGAAAAATAGCTTTCCTCTTTTGGCTCTCTGCTCTCCAGAGAGTCTTGATCAAAATGAGCTGAAATGTATTCAGTGTGCTGTATTGGAGAAAGGTGGGGGGGCATTAAGGCCGTATAGAATTAGGCAGAGGCAGGATCTCACAGGTCCCTTTACCCTTTCTCCAAGTTCTTAAGTGATAACAGCAACAGACAATGTTCACACCTCATTTCATTTCATTATCGTGTCCCGTTCGCTCCATCGCCTCGGTCCCCACACTTTCATCTCGGCATGCAGGCAATAACTCATAGACAGCAAGCATAATAGAAGTGGGGGGGGTTGTATAATCAAAGGTTTGTGGAGGCAATTTACCATGCTCCAGAAAGGGTACTCTAGAGACAATGTGCCCACAAAGTGCTGCAGACGGAGGTGTGCGGGAGAGGCTGCAGTTGTAACCGCGGTATCCAGGCGGACGCCTGCAGACTCCTTATTAACCATCAAATATATTCAGCTGGTGTCGTCTTTTGTTAGCGCGTGAGCTCCAGAGGAGGCGCCCCGTTCGTACAAAAGAGACCGATTTCATTCTGTAAGTGCCTGTGCACGTGGCCTCCGGAGGTAACCCGAGAACTGTGGTTATCTGAAGGAAATAGGACGGAGGGGAAGGCAGCAGTCAGCAGAGCCGCCCGTGAAGGTCACTTCTCGCTCCGTCCCTCATCTCTCTTCATTTGGAGGATCCGTCGCATCGGTCGGACGGACGCGTCACCCAGAGATTAATGATATTTATCCAAAACCCAGCTGGGATGTTAGGACGATGACATTCTCACGTCACCTGACTGGGAGTTTTTCCTCGCCGTGCTTTCCAAAACAGCTAATCCCCCCCGGATTTCCCGTGTTCGCATTGTCGGGAAATAGGCAGAGAAATTCTTTTTAAGAGAACTGCAAAATTGATCTGGCATCCTCTGAAAGGCATGTGAAGAGTCTGCAGATTAAAGGAGACATCCCATCCCCTCCACCGCTAAATGCCAAGCGCTGAGTGCCGGACTTATGGCCGTCACTGCCACTCCTCTAACAAAGAGTGGCTTAACTCTGGCTCCCCACCTTCATCCCAGCAGTCCTCTCTCTCCTAATTTGCGGCAACTTTTACTTACAACTGGAAGCAACTCGCCCCGCGATTATAATTCTGGCGATGTGTCCTCGGAATCAATCAGGGGTGCAAGATTATCGGCCTGCGGGATTGATGGAAGTCATGAATTATTAGCTGGAGAGGAAAGTAATATTGGAGCAGCCAGGATTGAAGACCTGCAGCAGAAATAACGAGTGAATGTGGTGCTGAGGTACAAAACACACGTTCCTATGATTTATACAGTGATGGGGGGCCTGGAGAAAGGCCAAGGCCTGGGCAATTAGACTGGACTAGTCCAGCCCCCCCAACTTTTTACTACGCAGCCAATCTCAAGTCTCTCAGTCACACAGAAACTCGCTTCACTTTAGTATGACGGATCATTTTTCAGGTGCTGTCACGGCTCCGGCAGAGCGTGCAGCCTCCACCAAAAGCAGCCAGCCTCCAGATTCTGCTCGTGACGCGTGGATCCAAACCCAGGACGGAGACGACAGACCGAGGGGAGCGGTTCGATTTCCACTGGGAGGCAGAGGAGAACAGATAAAGCTGAAGAAGCAAAAAGGGTGGCAGCAAAGTAGAGTTGCCGGGTCTTAAAGTACTTTATATCAAAAAATAAAGTGCATAACAAGCAAGCTTAAGGGAGGCTAAAAGGGCCCTGGGGGCAGAAAAGTGAGGTCAGATTTGACACTATGGTTATAAAAATAAACAGAAGATTTTCCCTCCCAAGAACCAGGTTTGGCTCCACAACGGCCCCCATAAAGCCCTTAAATACAAACCTGAGTGATGCTGACAGGCGGGGAGAGCAACAGAGAGGGCAGATAAGCAGAAAATTATCGACGCCCGGTTGGCTCAAAGTACGGGAAAGCGGAGCAGGCTATCGGTGAGGCGGCGGCGGCGGCTGAAGTGTAGGGGTGGATCCACCGCAGGGTTAATGAATAGATGGGCAGCAGGTGAGCGAGCTCAGCGGGTGAGCACCATCAGGGGCATCCAGGAGGGTGATTGACAGCCACCGGCTGCACACTTGCCCCACATCCATTTACTTTCTGCTGTCACCTCTGACTGGCTGCAGCCAACAAAAAAAAGGCAGCTTCTTCTCAGATTGTTTTTCACGAGCCCGTCAGTGCGTGAAGGCCTAAGACCTCCGGGAAAGAGATCGCAACAGTAAAATGTGTCTTCATTTGTCTAAAAATGGCTGTTTTCTCATCCTGGTGCTTCTAAAGGGGCAACGACAGACGAATGTCTCGGAGGAGCCGCTCAGGCGATTAGCACTTGATGCTGAGGTGGCAGATGATAGCGCAAAAAGCCATTTTCCAAGTGCTGAGTTGCACTTTCATTAACATCTAAAAGCATATGTCTTTGTTTGTGGGGGCTTTCGGCAGTTACGGGCTGGCACGTCGTTGTCTAAAATGTCCCAGGGGCGGCAGAACTGCACCATCCAGACAGAATTTACACGGTAGCTAATGTTGCGGACGCGGTGCCAATTTAAAACTCAGAGATAAATGATCTAATTTTAGCCACTGAGCAGCTTTGGAAGCTATGCTTATATAATCGATCACATTTAATTCACAAACATGTGTGACTCCTTCCAGTAGGGGGCGATACCCTCCCTTCAGCTCGGTGCTAAAGGACTTTTTACATCAGACACAAAACAAGTCAAAAGTGGCCAACAGGTTGTACAACGAGTGGTGAAATGATTTCATTTATATATTTGCTAGGTAATCTGGGGTAACATGGCACAGAAACAGGCTGAGATCCGGTTTGGGTCTGGTCCGGTTTGGGCCTGGTAGAGTCACTCGTCTTCATCTTCATGCCTTTAGCAACTTTAAGAGATTTGGGAAGCAACGGTGTTCCTGGTGAAAAAATATTTGACGTACAACCAGATGTTTGTTGCAATGTTGCCACGGTCGAGTTGTTTTCCCAGAATGCTTTGTGAGAGATTTTAGCACCTCTACTAACGAAGCCTGTGCATTCTGAGGTAACTGTAAGCCCTCATCACCGCCTTATAGGCACAATCTGCCTTATTAAACTTTATTTAGACTTTGTCAAGCAGCTCTGGAAAAGAAAAATTTGTGATGCTTCACATTTTCTTTTTTTTCACATTTTTGAAGAAGCTGTTAACATAAAGAACATTTAAGGTGACGCCTGGGTCACCGTAGCACCTGAACCTGAACCACTTTGACTTTAGTTTGGCATCTTCGTCCTGAATCAGATTAAAGTGTCAACGTGGAGAAAGAGCCACCGATTCAAAGACGTTGGAATCAGACAGGAAATGAACAAACGTCCCCACTAATGGGAGACAAACTGGGAAGAAGCTGTGTTTTTGATGCTAACCATCGGCTGGTTAGCTGCTCGGTGACGACTTTCACACCTTTAATGATGTGAAACGAGGCACCGAGCAGAAGAGGGAAGCAGAAAGTGGACGAATGCGGGAAAACTGCAGGTGAACTCGGGCTTTTTCTGGCTCCCTGGGTGACCCTGGAGGTCCAGGACTGTAATGAGTGGATGTCCTCCTGATTTCACTAAATAATGAAGCTTTGCCACTCTGATGCCTGTAAACTGCAGCGAGTGTGTGTTTGTGTGTCTGGAGTTCCATGGTCCTCCTGATCCACCTTCAGTATTGAGCTATTGTGACCCGTGTGTGCTCACGCTCGTGCCGCACCATCACCAACAGAGCTGTACTGCGGCTGGTTGGTGTGGAGGGATTCTTACACAGCAAACTGTAAACGAGCACATTAAATATTCAGCAATACATGTTATTTATTCAAATGTTGCTTTCGAATGTGCTTTAACTCACAATAAACAGGCTTCCTATTCCTTCTTTCGGTGTAAATACGAGAAAGTTCAATTTCTTTAATTGATTTTGCTAACTTTGTAGCTGATGTTTAACTTTTGAGTAGCTACTATTTTAGCAGATGCTAGTTGGGACTTCAGGAATATGTGTCAACCTGTTATCTGTCAATCTGGAAACTACGGACACTGTTTTCCCCCCTGTTCATGTTCTATTTTTACCCAGTTGCAAATTTCTTTATGGTCATTAGCGCAAACCTGATTAGCACAGGCGCGTAGAACAGAGCTGGTTGAGAAATAACAGCCCTTCACAAGATCTATGTCTTCAGTTTCCACAATGAGTTCACATCTCAGTCGGTTTTTCAGGTTTCCTCAGTCTAGCGCAACATTCATCTCGGAAATTACTCTCATATTCAGAGCAAAATAGCCAATAAAGGCTGGAATGTGAACGGCTGCTGTTGACGTAAGGACTGAATTACGCTCAGGTGCTGATCTGATCACCACGGAGGAGCGTTTCAGCGTCTGCCAATAATCAGTACTCATGAAGACAGTCAGCAGCATCATTTTGTCAACAAGGTCTCCTCGCCCGCACATTTTTCCTGCTGAGAAAATCAAGAGTTTCTCTTCCGACTTGGAATGTTTCTGAAAGGTTCTCTGAGGTTCCAACAGGAAGAAAAACAAAGGGTGAATAATTAATGTCGACATGGCTGCATGTGTGGGCAGAGCGAGAGCTTTAAGAAGAAGGTTCCGCTGTGCTGACAAGCTAGTTTTGCACGATCCCTCTTTGCGTTCCTGCTTTCGGAAAAGGAAAAATTCCCTTTGTTTGCAGCCCCATTTTCAGGGAGGTTCCTCTCACAAAGGCAGCGATGCTCAGTCTGGTCTCCTCAGCGCGCTGAAAGAGAAAAATAAAACTTTCTCGCTCTCTTCTCCCCGCGCCAAAGACGTTCCACCGACGCCTTTTACATTTGATTCTTTCGCGTTTAATTAGTGCCCGACATTTCGCATTAATGAAGCTGCCAGGCCCAGTTGACTCTGCCAACGTTTCAGAACCACAAAGCAGATTCCGGAGCAGGTTCCGGGGGTCCGGGCCGACTCGTTTAAAAGCGACGCCTCATATTCCCTCTCAACTTCTGCGTCTTTGATTGAGACGGAACCCGCGGGGCGCCCGTCGGAGTGTTCACAGCGACGATGCTGCGCCGTTATTACTGGGGCGCCGGTGCTGGTGCTGCTGGTCCTGGCGGTCTCGGAGGCTCGGTCAGCCACCGCCGCTCCGGCAGCTCCTCTGAGCAGCGTCCTCGCTGCACAGCTCATAATTAATTTGGGCTTCTTTGTGCCGAGCAGCTTTTGTAGCATTAAAGCTCGGCTGGGTTCTTCTCCTCTCCTCTCTCTCTCGTGCACAACAAGCTTCCGTTCTCTCCTGCAGATTCGCTGGTTAGTTGAGGCGCGTTCGGGCCTGAAGAAAGTGTCGGCTCCGACTGTGCCGGTATTGATCTCGCGTTGCGGCGCGTCCATGTCAACCGTTGTTACCGTCTCTAATCCACTTTTTCGCACACAGGCTGTTTTTGGAGAACAGAACCTGGACCCGCAGCGGATTATCGGCCTTTTATGCTCCGATATGAACGGTACCAGAGTCTGAGCACGCGTTAGCTTCTATATAATTTCCTTGAAGATCCATGTGGGCTGAAGCGCTTGTTCCCACACTCACAAGGTTCTCGTGTTTGCTCGCTTGTTAACATAAACGGCTACTTACTCAGGCATAGACGAGGTCAAGACCTTGCTGAAGATCAAACTGGGCACCAGAATGATGAAGAGGGAGGATTTACGTGACTGGCTGTTACCAGGCGAGCTGCTTTAAACCGAGGATCTACTGGGATTTTCACACCCACCATCTCTGGGGATCAAAATGCCCTGTTGGTGGGAGAGGTCAGAGGCTCTCGTGGCTGGAGATGATAGAAGGGCAACAGATACTCAAATAACCACCATCACAACTGCGGTATGCAGGTGGGACCTTGATGAAGATGGGCTACAGCAGCAGAAGGCCACACCCCTCTCGTCAGCTAACAGGAAGTGAAGCTAGAATTCACACAGACTCACCAAAACTGGACAATAGAAGGTTGGAAAAGTGGTTCTGATTTGGCTGCGACGTTCGGATGGTGAGACCCGGACCTTGCTGACCATGTCCGTCCCTCGACGGCCACCGGGGAACCAGCCGGCAGATCAGATGAAGCTGTCAGGTCGACATGGACCAAAATCTGGGTCCAATCTTCACCGACCACCTAATAAAATAATGTGATGTTTCATTTTTTAATAATTAGTCACAGATTAGTTTAACGCAGCTGCTCTAATAAAACTTGTTGCCCGAGTGAGTTTCTTCAGGAGCCACAAAACCAATTAAATTATTTTAATGAATTAGTGACTTCACCCTGATTGCAAATTAAAAAGATCTCACGCTCCAAACGACTCCAGCGTTCCAGTCCCGCCGCACTGTGAAATTCTAGAATTCAAGGTCTGCTCAACAATCCCTAATTGTAAACGTGTTTGACGGCTGTGGGAGGAGAAGTGCAGCAGGAAATAAAAGGACGCCCACACATCCTTCAGCTACGCTCTCCGTCACCTCCGCATTATCCAGTTGGGACTTGAGGGCGCAGTAACAGGCGACGGAGGCGCCGGCGCCGCTGGAACGAGCCAACGGGGAGAGAGGTGTCAGCCTGCACGCGGATCTCCTCGACTGCACCAGTGATAAAACAAGAGCGGCCCGGCGACGCACCGCAGGTCCTGAGCGGGCGACGCTCATTTGGTTTCATTTGATATTCAATAATCCATTTCATTCTCGTCGAGATTTAGCCTGAAAGTCTGCGAGAAACAGCGGCGTGACCGTCCAGAGGAGGGTGACGGTCAAACAGGCGTACAAAAAGACCCTCTTTGTGTGGTCTTGGAGAAATGGAACCATTCAGGGACCCTAAATCTGTATTTAGGACAGTCGTTTCAGTCATCGTGGCTGTATTTGATCAGCTGGAAGAGAGCTCAAAGCTCCCCGTGACTGATTTGACCCTAAGACGAATTGAAGGAGCTTTTTGAAGAACTTTATTTAGAACAAACCACCGGCCCAGAGAGCCACAACAGTCCCAGAAAGCTCTGAGTCCAGGTCCCTGTACCCTGCAGGATAACGGGGGGCCCTGGGACGTTGGCAGCGCCCCCTCTGACCCGATGTCTTAGGGCCTCTGTCTCCAGCCTGTTGGCGCGTGAATAATCTTAATCCACCTTTAAAGTCACTTCAGAATGGCCGCCATCCATAGATCACGTTATGAAACGCGTCCGCCTTCACGGGCGCTTCGGCGCAGCTGCTTTCGGGCGGGAGGCTTGAGCTCCTCTGTGCCGAAGCCAAACAATAACTGCTCTGGTGTCGAAGTGCAAGTGAGATAAATGGCCGGCGGGCATCTGCTGTTGAGCTGTCCTCCCGACCGTCTCTGGGTCAGGGACCTTCCCTCTGCCGCCCTCCCATAAACTGATGAGACAGATTGGCTTTGCCGCCGCGGCTAACAGCGGCGCGCGGCTCCGTCGGAGAGGCGGCGCATCGTCGTCAGTGGTCCGCACATGAAGAGATGACGTTGATTAGAGAAGCTAGTCGGCTAAATGGGAATTTGTGTGAGTGTGACTGAGAAGGAGTCACCGGAACTTCGGGAAGTGAAGAAAATTAGCGCGCTAAACTCTGAGCTGCGCGTCGCGCTGGTGCTTCATCCTGACCCAAATGCTCCAGGACACAATCTCATGTTTGTACTTGTTATTGTAGGTTTTTGATTCAGATCGTGCCTCTCCATGAGTGAGCACCTCATCGTGATGGAGGGGTTAGAGTAGCACGGTGACCCCCTGTGGTGTGAGGCAGGGACAGTTCAGCCATGGGGTGGGGGGCACAAATGCTGCCCCCAGCATCAGGAGATTTTGAAAAGATCGAGAGATGCGTGAGGGAAACACACACAGTCGGAGTCCCTGAAGGTTGTACTGCGAATCACGCTAGGGTTAGCACAGCGAGCGCTAACTCTAAAGGGTACCCGGTCCATCTGCTGCATAAGGACACGTGTCACAGGAGGCTCATTTGACAAAATCACCGCGTGATGTATCGCGGCGGCAAGTTGTAGCAGCGCGATACATCAAAACTGTCACGGCGACGCGGCATCCTTCAGGAAATTAGAGGAATTAATGTGAGTGAATATTCCGAAAAGTCTGGATATCCTGCACGTCCCCCCGCTGGAGCCGCTACATCAAGTAGCTGAATTATTAAAAGAACACCAGCAGTGGTTGGCAAGTTTACATTCAGCAGCTGCCCCTGGGGACCACTGAGCGCCGAGATGCTCCCGACGTACAGGAATTTCAACAAAAAGTAATAACATAGTGCCTCCCGGACTTACAAATACACAAGGTGGAGTTTTTTAGCTCTCCAAAACAAATGTGGCATCAGCTGTGAAGTGCTGAGCGGCGCCCGTGGCAACTGCTGCCGACCAGAGCGCGCAAGTGTAAAAGAAAAGATGGGAACTAAAGAGATGGTGGGCGCCAAGCCAAGCATGACTCGGCTTTAATATGCACCTCGTTTGGCTCCTGCGGCTAGGTCCCGCCGCTGGAAACAAACATGTAATATGTGACAACCTTGACGGGATCTTACACCTGGAAATCGCCCTGTGGACATTCGTCGTTCTGAAATACACACAAGGCCGATTTCCTGGAACGTCCCGTTTTTATGGCACCGACCTGCCAGCAGCCTTTTCCTTCTGTCTTCGTTAGCACTCGTGGCTGCAGCTAGCTGCAACGTGGACTTTTCCTGCACTCGCCCAGATTTAAAAATAGAATGTGGAATAAAAACTTGGAAAAGTGCAGCGAAGGACGACTTCCTCCAGCGAACTCCGCTCAAATCACATCCCTCCTCTTTATTTTCATCGTTTCTCCGCGATTTAGTGGAATCTGACTGTTTACTGTACTGGCCGGAGCACCCCAGGATTCGTACCGGGGCCCCTTGAACCCTCCAGTTTAGACTGGGATAACCTCCACGGGGGAGCGTTGGGAGTCTCCAGCCAAAGGTTGTGTCCCTCGCTGTACAACCGCCGGATCATAGTCCAGATCCAGGGAACCCTTTAACACGCGCGCCTCTAATTTATGTCCCCGCTCTGCCCCTGAGCCGCATTTGAAGCATTACTCCCTTATTCATTGTCCCACTTTGGTATTAAATTAGCCACCTGAGTCCGACGCCGGAGTAATGCAGTCACGGCGCCTCCGCGGGAGAACATGAAAATCGAATTGATCGGAACGGGAAGTTCTGCCTCCGCCTCCGACAGCATTAATAACGGCAGCAGCAGGTCGGCCCGATAGCTTCCCTGATGGGTCGTGTTTCGGGACGGAGGACGGCAGGGACCAGGTGGAGGTCCTTCATCTTCTTCACTCAAAGTCGCAGACAAATGCTGCTGCTGCTGCTGGTCTCAGGAACATTTACAGACCATTACTCCAGTCCAAACACACATCGCTCTCCATTAATGTATGCAGACACTCCGGACGGAGCGTCAACGCCGCATTAATCCCTTTAGGCTCACTGTCCTCGGCGCTTTGGAGGACTCCGGCGCCTCCGTCGCCCCGGTAACAGGAAGCTGAGCGAGTTGGTAACATTTTGGGAAAGGTAGAATTTACACTTGTTAAAGGTCAGGTTTCACGTGCGGAGCTGCTACTGTAAATGTCAGCTGCTTCCGAAGCGGAATTCTTTCCCGCTCGTGACGAATGTCGGCCGGGCTCCTTAAAACTTTGTTCTCCAAAGTAGCTTAAAGAGTTCCGCACGTTTGCTGCAGGACACGATCCGGTTTAATGTCTCTGACCTGGCCTCTGTAAACCTTCAGCGTTCCTGCAGGACTTCCTTCATCCGGGATGCGGGCTGGGACCAGGATCCTGGATGGGACGAGCTCCAAGCATGGAGGAACCGTGCTGGGACAATCTTCAGCACACGTTTAGACGGAACTGCTGACTCAGGAACTCAGGACCCCCCACCGCTCCTCCACTCCTCTCCCTCCGTCCCGGAACGCCGACCCTATCCAGCGGAGCCCTGGCATCTGCCAATCCTGCCGCGTTCCACGGCTCCGGATAACATATGAATGAAAATTGAACGCGCATCACCGTGACGACGACAGTGAATGAGAAGAGCTTTAGGAGCTCCGGTCCTCCCTCTTTATATCGGCTCTCTGGTCGGGACCATAGATTTCCTTCAGCCTAAATGATGATGACACAAAAGGACGCCTTATCTACGCTCACGCTCAGACCCAGATCATGAGTTACGGCGGAGCCTCCCGGAGCTGCGGCGCCGCCTCTGCGCCACGGCGGCGCCGGAGGATCAAAGCGGCCTCGGCGACGCGCTCGGCCCCTCGTCTCTGCTTCACCTGCTGCTTCAACACCCGCGGGGACGCTAATTGGCCCAAACCTACACACATTTTTCAATATGGCTGCCAAAAATAATTGGCTCCCCCCTCTCGACCCTGCGCTGCTAAAACATTAAGGACAATGCGCCCTCATTAGCCCGCCATCGCGCACACCTACTCGCTCACCAGTGCACTTCACTTCCTGGCCCGCACCAGCATATAGATCACCGAGGGCCAGAAACTCTCCCTGCGGGAACGGACTAAAAAGTAGTTCCCTGTCCGTTCAGCGTTGCGTGTTCACATCTGGTTAGAGGCGGTTGGTGGCGTCGAGAACCTGGAAAAGCCTCAAAGGGGCAGGACGGGGGGCAATAGAAAACCGTAATCGTTTCATTTTCAGCAACATGTCGGTTGCTATGATACGCTGCCTCGTTTTTGGACCCGAACAAAATGTTAATATGCATATTGATATCCTGCTGCTCCTCACGATGATTTTATTGCTCCTCCAGGGATCGGCGGCAGCCAACAGCAGCACCGGCGATAAAAACACCCTCGAAAAAATAATACTTTAATGAATAATAAACCTCAACAAACGCGTTCCAGCCTGGCGTGCGGCAACGCGGCGGGCTTCGGCTAAATTCGGCGCGCTAATGCTAAAATGCGCCGGCTAAAGCGCTTTGTGCCTTTTAGACAGAAGAAAAGCCGTGATTACAAATGTCAGATGTGAACAGAGCGGAACCTGAACATATGCAGGAGTCGTTAAAACCCCGTTTAAAAGAGGAAACCGTTGATGGTAAACAGAAGAAAGACGACCGAGGACTCTTCATCGCTGCAAAGTGGCGTATTAATGCTTCCATATGGCGTCCCCACGTCTTATTGGACTCCTCCACATCTGGAGAGTCACAAGACTGTTTTTTTCTTTTTAAAAAAAGTTGCCGCTCCTTCATCACTGGCAGCTGAGAGCAGCTCTTCCTCTCAGAACAACAGGCTGGACATCAGAGGAGGCGTGTGAGGGCCCCACGATGCCTCTGCTTCTGCTCAGGCTTCAGACGGGTCCTCGTCCCCCCCGCAGGGGACGGCGCTGGACAGTCCAAATTAGATCCACCGTTTAAACCCGCCAGTTAGGGGATATCATCGTGTTCTTACTCGGAATCCATCCAATAACAAGCCTGCTGATGATGAGTCTGGTTTCGGGGTTGGGGTCAGATCAACGTGATAAGCGCATCGATCCTCTGGGTTAAGCGGAGGAGGACGTTACAGGGCGGGACGTGATCGGGCGTCGCGCCGTCGCGGTTAAACGCAAATCGTTGCACTTCTGGGCCGAGTCAGAAGAAAACGAACGCCATCGATTGAGTATTATCTTTGTGGGAATATTAAAATTCCAATCGATTCCTCTAATCAGAGCAGGAGCTCAGCACCTCAGATCTGAGCATTCAAGGATTTTCTGCCCGCTTGTTCCAACTGGACGTGGTGGAATCTGACTCCAATGCTCCTTTGATCAAAGCCGACTGCCTCCCTGCTCCTATTCCAGCCTAAATATGCAAATGATTCCCTCTCAATCCGGCGAATCCGCTCCGGTGCTTGAAAGTTTTCCTGTGCGGTGCTGAAAGGCTGTTGAAATGGTTCCTGTTGACCAGCATCCAGACGCATCATCAGTCCTCTGAAGTGTAAAATTACAAGAGGGAGAATGGAAAGACGACAAAAAGGGACAGAATTTGGCTCTGGGATCCCAGCAGGGAGCAGAACACTGGGAGCAGGTTGACGGGGGCTGAGAAATTATGCAAAAAAAGTCCCCTGATTGGACGGTTTGATTGAAACTGGCATCTGCTGCGGGTGCTCCGGGGGAGCTCTCCTGGAGATTAGCTCCAGAGCGGCAGATTTGATTGAGAGAGGAGGGAAATGACTAAAAGCAGACAAGGACGCGCCGTTTGTGAGTGACAGAGAGCGACTTCCTGCATCAACCCTGCTTCGTCTTCGCTCATTAGCACTATAATGTGGTTTTTAGAGGCTTTCTAACTCACTTCAACTCTGCTAACCGCTGCAGGCTAACGCACGGATGAACGTAGCGGCGCCGGAATGAACCAATCAAAGCGAATTAAACGTGGCGCCGCAGGATGCTAAGCGCTAACATTGCATCGCCGCTGTGCTAACGCACGTTTATGTTCACACGTGAGTGCGTTTGACCCTCGACGACCCCGTCTTTTCCCATTACCGGCAGAATCAAAGCACTCGCGTTAATTACACGCTGCGCTCGTTAGTCCAGACCGGTCGCCGTTAACCTCACGTTGGTTTTGAGGCTTCTTCTCTCTCTAATTGGGCGGCGAGTGATGGAGGGAACAACCACGGCGTGACGCGTTTCGCAGACGCAGAACTTTCCAAGGTTTCCGACGGAACGCCACGCGTGCGGAGCCGTGACGGGCGCCAGCGGCGGCGCTGTTCAGCCCCCCCCCCCACCAGGAGGATGATTCACCGCGAGCTGATGTTGATCCATTTCCTGGTACTCTTGTCGGATGCAGTTATGGTGTTTTCCTGCCTCCAGATGAGCCTCTCTGAAGGTGAGGCGAGGATAATTCCCTTTATTTCACTTGTTCAGCGCATCAGTAAATATATAAATAAATTACGCCGCTTGTTCTCAGTCGTGCAAACGTTCCTGATTCCACTCTGACGGCTGCTTTTCCCCTGCGTGTGTGGAGGCTCTGCAGGATTCTTTTCCAGCGTCTGGACTTTATCTGACACGGTGGGGAGATGACGGAGCTCCAGGCCTCCAGGCGGGGTCGCCTCCTTCCCTCCGTTTAAATAACACTGATGTAATCACATTCCTGACAGGTAGCGTGTCATTTACCGCCGCTAAATGCAGTTACGTGTGGCCGGAGTGGCCATAACGGTGATTATGTTAGCGGAGCGGGGGAGGAGATGAAGTGCCGGATCACCGGAACGCTCCGGCTGAAGCCGTTGATTGAAAAGGCGGATCAGATGATTCAGAGTCTCGGTCAGGTCCGATCCGCGGGTCTTAACGTGGGATATTTCCATTATCAGACGGCTTAAAATAGTTCGGCCGCACGTTCAGACGCCACGTTCGGGACAATGGCGGGATAAAGGGGTAAATAATGCATAAGTCACTTTTAAAGCGGGCTAACCGTTCGGAGCACAGCCAGGAGAAACAAAGCTGACGAGTTTGCATTATTCATCGTCCACGCTGCAGCAAAACCGCAGGAAATAAACAGCCGTGAAGGGCGGCTCGGTCCGCCGTGGAGCTCCCGGAGAAGGTTCAAAGAGCGACGCGCGCTACGTTAGCGCGTCACGCACGGCCGACCTCACGCCGCCTTCGAACCCGGGTTTTAAGGCCCCACTTACGGCACTGCAGCATAATCAGAGGCGATGCTGAAGCGGAGCTCCAGGAGAAGCTGGAGGACCCGAGGGAGCTCGCGGCTGCCTTTCCTGACATGTTACCGGATGATACGAGCGATAAGAATGTAATCAGGCCGGCTAGCATTATTCCTGCCGTGGGCCTGGAGTTTCTCCCCAGACAGCCGGAGATTCAGAGGCGAGAAAACCGCTCACGACAGATTTAAGGAACCTTCTGACACAAGCTGTGTTCTTCAGAATCCCCGTGGTTACGGTGTAACAGCGATACGGTTCAACAGCTACCTCTGGATGGAGCCCACTGGATCCCCCCCCCCCCCACACACACTTTGTTCCTGAGCAGCGATCCGCCCACATGGATCCAAACAGCTGCGGTCCAGCACAGGAAAGCCCACAAAGATGGTGAGGAACCAGCACGGTCTCAAGTAAGCTTCCTTCTGAAGGTGTCTAACATCCAGGGTGAGTTTCACTCACGCTCCAGCAGGTAATTAGTGCCACTGCAGAGCTGCATTCTTTGGAAAATTCACATCTTAAACGATCGACCTGAGTCCGCACGTTTGAATCCACTGGAAAACCCACGTTCGTGCAGCTGCACAGCCGTTATTGTTCCCTTTTTTATGCTATTCAGATTCTAGGAGAGCAGGAATGATTATTTCTTTTGTCTGCTGAAGCAGGTGAGTGGAAAAAAACCGGAGGAGACAACCTGACAACTGCGTATTCATCCGCCAGTCAATTAAGATTCTCTGAGTGGGATTAATTGTATCTGGATTAAAGGAAACCTCCATTTGCATTAGCATAGATATTTGGGGTTAGGGCCCAGGAAGTCCACAGCTCAGGTCCTGTTCGCTAACGTGTGCGGTGCTAATGCTCCATAAACGCAGGTGGAGTCTAAACCATCAACCTTTTTCATTTCTCTTCAGAAATCAGCGTCTTTTTGCCCACACGCGGAAGTTTTTTTTTTTTCTTTTTTGAGGCTTTAGCAGCTCTCTTTGATGCTTTGATCAGTCTCACCTCGGCAGAAGCCTTGACCTCCATTTTAATGCAAAAAGCCCTTCCCATTTTTGAGCTGCTTTGACATGAAAGCTGACGACTTTGGCCTCCGAAAACAGAAG
Source organism: Takifugu rubripes (assembly GCF_901000725.2). Classification (NCBI taxonomy): domain Eukaryota; kingdom Metazoa; phylum Chordata; class Actinopteri; order Tetraodontiformes; family Tetraodontidae; genus Takifugu; species Takifugu rubripes. The sequence continues at coordinate 26,102,261 of NC_042285.1, read as the reverse complement.
AGTTCAGACGAAGGTGACTTCAATGTGCACTGACCGGCACAGCAAACAGAACCGTTGGTTAGCTTTAGGTTGGTTAGCTAAGAATCATCATTCTTAACTGTGTCCAAACGAAGTTTGTGGGTGTTTTTTAAAAGAAATTGCTAATTTTGGCGTCCTCACTTGAGCTCTTCTGAGGCCGCACTTCCATTATTTCATTTACGTTCAGTCCTCAAATTGGACCTTCAGCCTCCAAAATGAGATACTTTATTTCATGGTTTGTCCAAATCAGCTTCATAATGGAGCCGTTTTTGTGCCTTTGGAGGAAAAAGCAATGTGAGAGGAAACGAGGGTGCGAGGGTCTGATGACGGACAGAGTTGGCCTGCTGAACACCTGGACCGGAGGAGGCGTGGCCAGCGGGGGGCGTGGCCAGCGGGAGGCGTGGCCACGGGAGGCTCCCACAGTATAGACATATGAGGGGAGCGTAGCAGGGGGCCACGGTGAGCCCCTCCGTGTGCACACTCTGATAAATATTGATGATGGGGGACAGGCCTGTTGACATAGCGACCGGCTGCGACGCCGCTCCGGATGGCGGCGAGCGGCGCTCCTGGCACTCATCATTCTCACTGAGCGCCGCCGGTGCTGAGCTGTGCAACAAACCACTCTATTAGATCACAGTAACACACAATCAAATCAATCTTCATCCTCTGCCACACACACACACACACACACACACATTTGGAAGTGTGTGTTTTCCCCTGTACCGTTTGGGGAATTCTCTCTCCTGCAGAATGATTCAGGATTGTTTCTGTAACACCGCGATACACAAAGCGGGCTCAGATAAGTTGCCATGGAGACCAGTCCTCCCTGCCTCCCTTTGTTTTGTCCGCTCGGCCTGGCTTGCTGTTCCAGAACTGAGACCACTTTAGTTTCTAATAGCGGCGACAACATCAGACGGTCCTCCGCGGTCATCGCAGGCGAGCTAACGTGAACAGATCAGGCGGTCGCTCCCGTCGGAGCTCGCCATCGGGGCTCGCCATCGGGGTCGCGGCTGAGCAGTCGGAATGGTTTTAATCTTGTTTTCGCCCCTCGTTCCCTCTGCTTGTCCCAGGGAGGATCAGAACGGGATCGTATACGTCTGAAAGCACCGGGCTAGCCGACGCTAGCCGACGTTAGCACGTTCCGCTACAAAACGCATCTGCTGTTTCCTTTTCCGTCCCTCTCCTTCGTCGGGATCTTTCCTTCTGTTGGAGTCTTTCCACATTTATTCCATTTGCTCCGCAGTGACCTAAGGGAAGGGAACGAGAGGCGGCTAAATTGCTTCTTCCTGTTGTGGTTGTTTCCATCGAACCTCACACACACGTTTCGCAGTAATGTTGCATTTCTCCAATCAGTCGTCGGAGAACAAGAACTCCAGATGTTCCAGGTGTGGACTGAAGGTTTTCCACCAATCGTTGTGCTGGCTAACGCTTTAGCCCGACGTCTATCCTGCCCCTGCCTGTAACTGGAGCCTTACCTCCGTGCTCGGGCTCTTCATTTACCACCAGCCACGGCGGCGGCGCCCGTTCCCGGGGGACGGAGCCGTTCTGCAGGTTCTGCTGCGATCCGGCAGCCGCATCCACTCGAGGGAGCGGCTTGTTTACAAAAGCAGAGCCTCGCCGAGCCTTTGGTGTCGTTACGCTGAGATTCGATTTCTTTATTGTTCAAAGAGGTCTGATATCGCCGTCAGGGTTTGTATCTCATCACAGAGAGACATCAAAGGGAGATGGAGCGTTCTGCCGAGTCCTTCCAGGGCGCCTTCTGGAGGAAACCAGGCTCCAGTGGCTCCTGAAGTCCTCCTTCTCTTCGTGGGCCTGCATTTTCTCGCCTTTGCTTCTTTTGTGAGACGCCGCCGTGGCGGCTTCGTGGCGCCCATTCTGATGGAAATTGTCCCGCGCGTGCAAAACGGGGGAGCTACTCACGGACGATAACGATCCGAACGGGTCGAAAATGGAGCAGTCGGCTACGACGCGTCAGTCCGGGCGGAGAAACAGGAAATAAGCGGAATTTGTTCGCGTTAGCATCCGCGCTTGTCAAACCTGTCAGTGCTAACTGGGAGATTCCCAATTCAAATTTCGCCGCTACGTCTATTTTGTCTTAAAATGGCTGCTCTGCTGCTACTGTGTGGCGAGCAGCACTTTGGGATGCCCAGAACCAGGAGGACCAAAGAGGTGTGATGAGATTGGAGTCAAGCCTCCTGAACACACTCGCTGTCAGCGTCTAATTAAGCCTGCAGCCTCTGGGGATGCGTGGCGGTGGCGGCGGGCGTTAGCCTGCGTATCAAGAGAATAATTTAAGGTTTTTTAAAGACTCGGGACCTCCGACTGGAGCGGGAGCGGAGGGTTCTGTTCACGTTATTGCCCTTTTTGCAGCTCACGTGGTGGTTCGATCATCTCCAGCATCCTCCTCGGACACGTCGCCGCCGCCGCTGACATTCTGCGGCATTATGAGGTAAACACGGCAGGAAAGCGTTATGCAAACACGCCGCAGATGTGAAGATCGATCGACGAGTCTTAAAGAGAACAGAGGGCTCTGTCAGACCCTGATGTAAGGGGTGGGGGTTTCAATATCCCCCCACTACAGTGAAGCTCCGCCCACTGACTAGCATCCATCAGGCTGATTTCAGCTTTAAATGAGCTCGTTCTCGATTTAAGTTGTGCGGTGTTTCGTGGCGTCAGTATTCCGTCCAGATAGACGGCGTTTTGCTCTAATGAGGACGGGATCCAGCCAGGCCTGCGGCCCAAAGGTTACCCGGACGCTGCTTGTGGTTGTGCGCGGCTGTTTTTGTCCGGAAATCAAGACGAGGACGGAGACAGGAAGTCGATGATACTGTTGGAGCGGTCGTCACAGCTCTGCGCCATCACCCGAAGGGATGAGCTGTTTACTCCTCTGATGAGCCGACCAATCGGGCCAGAGCTAAGAGACACGCCGGACTAGACGGGACTTGCAGATGCGAACATCAGAAGTCGCAGCAAAAAAAAAAAAATCGAATTGTTCACACCAATCAAACACGTCTCTCACACGGCGGGGCTCAGAGGTGACGGCGAGGCGGGCAGAACCGCGCTTGGAGGTCCCAAAACCCCACAAAGGTCCAACATGTCCACCGTCTGATCGTCAGCAGTGTTTTCATCCATTAAATCTTTAAAAGAAAGCTTTTTTTTCCTTTTGAAAGAGACGGAGGACAGGTACAAATAATAATGACACACACGCTTGTCTTTCTATCTTTGTGGGGACTTTCATAGACATACATACTTACTCGGTGCTCACTGTAGCAAATACATGGACACACACACACACACACACACACACACACACACACCAGCAATAAGCAGCAGTCGTGATGAGGTGTTTGATTTGAAAGCGTCGGCCCCTTTCGGGGGCTCGGCCACTCTCAATTAAACCCCGAGCCGAGGACTCTGACGGCGGCGAGCTGCGCTGTGAATTAGCCTCTGTGTGAGGCTTTTGTGTCCGTGCCACCGGCTGAATGCACTCACCCTGACCTCGCTTCTGAAAAAAGGAAAAGAACAGAAAAAATACGGCATCATTTCCTTTTATGTCCCTGCGACAAAAGACTAAACTCGACTGGGAGGCGTATGCTTCTTCTTAAAAGCCCGGTTCCGTCAGCATATTCATCAGAATGCGTGCTACGTATTTTCTGTCTTTTTTGATTTTCTACTTACCGTTCAGGAAAATCTCCCCCGTGAGGCTACTCCGGCCGTCTGTAGCACCATTTAAACGCGCCGGAAAGGTATGCAAATACGATCCTGTTCCACGTTCCGATGTTCTTTTCTTACTACGCACAATACAAGCTAAATTTGCCCCCCGGGGCACCTCAGGGCTGCGTGCTCGGTCCCTTCTTCTTCTCAGCAGACCACAACAGCCTTGTCCGCTGCTCTTTTTTGTCACTCTTTCAGACTTTTTAAAGAATTTTGTGATAATCGCCCACGTACGATATTTGGAATTCCTTGCAGCCGGCGTCTGAGAGCCCCGACCCACTTCTCCATCATCAGAAGAGCATCGGACTTGAAAGTGTACTGAGGTAAAAGTTCTAAAAGTTCATTAGCACGCGGCCGTGAAATTCCCTTTTTCATATCGGCGAGAATCAAAGCGAGCCGGTTCAGAAAGTTCTATCAGCCGTGGAGGGGAACGCAGAGAGGAACTAAAGAGAATGAGTAAACAGCAGAACGCTCGTGTCTGAACGCGGTCCATTGTTCTGTTTGTGTGTTCAGAAGACAGACTGAGATCTTTAGTTTAATGACTTTAATTCACACAGCAAAGTGATGAAAAGTTTCTCTGATATCCACTTTCACCAGATGAAGGAAGCAAAAGGAAGCCTTTTTTCCCACTTTGGAGCATCTGATGAAGTTTTCAGCCGGATACACGAAGCGCGGCAGCAGAATCTGGGTCTTAAATGACTCCCAACCCGGTCCCGGCGCCTGCCGCGGCGCCCCGGATCGGACCCGTGTCGATGGAGCTCCTCCGTTTAGCGGCGACGGATGAAGGCGCGGAGCTCCGTTCGGCTCGGTGGGTTCCCGCTCAAGGTCCTTCCGTTCTCTCCTTCTCCGTAATGCAAAACGGCGCCGGCCCAAGTATGACAAAGAGCGCACGTCTCCGTGTTTGACAGGGTGACCCAGCGGGCACGGGAAAGATTCAACAACTGGGGGGACGCATCTGGCCGCCTCGCTATTATGACAAATCTCCCTCAAAATGAAAGTAGCTTGCAATATATTACCGAGCTGGGTGGGAGCCTGGTGGCCCAGAATGGTTCCACCCACCTCTTCCATTATCTGCTTCAGAAAATGACATTTGCTCCCGGAGTGCACGGCTCGTGCACGCCTCGTGCACGGCAAATGGGGGCTCTCCAGCCGCCAGGAAGGAGCGGCCTGTTAAAATACACGTTTAATTTTAATTGGCGGATGTAATCACAAGCTCTTCTCCTCAGATTTTCCTTTTCAGCTGCTTATTTGTGGAGCGCAACATGACCCTGGACCATTGTTGTGGAGTACCCCCCCCCCCCCCCCCCAGTGTGTTGCTGTTACCTGGAAACATGAAATCGAATTACACTTTTGCAAATGGATTTTTTCCTTTTTTTTCTTTTTTGGCAGCCCTGAAAAGAGTTTGATGAAGTAGGAAAAACAAACCTTGAAACGCGAGACTTTTATATAACGGACGGACGGAGTTATTCCGGTTAATTTGGGAATTTTACCACCGGATGATCAGAATATCGTGGCTACTGGCACTTTCCTGCTGCCGTTCCGGAGATCCGGAGCTCCAACTCCAGGAACCATTCGGATCTTTACTGTCCCTCCATCGTCGGTGCATTAGGCCCGACGGGGGCGGGGGGGGGGGGGGGGGGGGGGGGGGGGGGGGGCGTGTAAAACAGACAGATTTGGACTTGGCGGCGCCAAAAAGCGGCAGATAATCGGACGAACGAAGCAGCAGCGAGCTGTTTAATGTGAGGAGGAGAAAACATCATTATCGCAGCAGAGGGTGGGGTTCTGCAGCAGCAGGAGCCCAGAACGGGCCGGGCGGGTCCATCAGACCCACAGCCGGGTCACGTGTTCTAGAAACACGCACATAAAAGACTTTTGTAGAACAAACACAACGTATTGATTCTCTATATAAAAGAGGAGAGAAACACCGACTGCAGCACATTTGCCGGGCCCAGAACACGGTCCGCTTCAGCAGGAACATGCTGGTCCCTGCGGTTCTCCTGCTGGTGCACGGCTGCACGCCGCTCTAGCTAGCAGCGGCGGGGTCTGATGGACCCGCTCGGACGGTCGCGCACGTTACAAGTTCTGTCGTTCTGGTCCGAAAGCTCGTCTCCGGGAAACGGAATCGAAGACTCGGTCTGGGCTAATGGAGGGAACCACGTGAGGAATCATCATGAATTTCACAAGGCTTAAATAACCCCATTTTTGTCATTAATTCACGGGCGGGGGGGCTGATTGCTCCGCTAACCTCGGGTCAGCGCCGGTAATGACAACTATTTCCACCGTCCCCCTGCGAGCGGCACTTCTGAGGGGTGAAGGTAAGAAAGGCTCGTGGTTCTAAAGAGAGCAGAGAGGGACTTAATTAGCTTTTTGGTGGGAAGAAAAGCTGGGGGGGGGGGGGGACACCGAGGCAGGCAAAAGAGTGAAAGGCGTTGATGCAAGAAACATTCGCTTTTGGAAATGAGCTACATAATCCAGGCAATTAAAAAGAAGTGGCTGACCACGCCAGGCGGCCATCTTCCATTGTGCCGGCGCCGGCGTTCCACTTCTGTGAGAGACGTCCTCCTTTGATCCTCCCTGGGCCAATCAGGAGCCCCACAGAGGAGGGGGCTGGTCTCAGGGCTACAGTCAGAGCCATCGGAACAGGAGGATCCAGAAAAGGTGATCACTGGTGCTGGGGGGGAGGGAGGGGGTCTCACAGATCACCTGGATTTGTGGCACCTTTCTGATTGCATCTCTCTTCTGTCTGGCACAAAACTAAGCAGTGATTCATCATCTGATGCAACGGCTGTGGAGGGTTTTATTACACACACACACACACACACACACACTCACACACACACACACACACTCACACACACGCACACACACACACACACACACACACACACACACTCACACACACACACACACACACACTCACACTCACACACACACACACACACTCACACACTCACACACTCACACACACACACACTCACACACACACACTGCAAAAAGTTTTACTGCTAAGATTCTGATGCAAAACCCCACTGGACTCAGACCAGTTTGGTACATTTCTGGTCAGACTATGTAGAAATACGGCATTGCCTCCCCCCCCCCCACCCTCCTCACTCTCCCCCTCAGCCTCCTCACTCCCCTTCAGCCTCCTCACCCCCCCTTGCCTCCTCACTCTCCCCCCTGCCTCCTCACTCCCCCTTGCCTCCTCACTCTCCCCCCTGCCTCCTCACTCCCCCCCAGCCTCCTCACTCTCCCCCCTGCCTCCTCACCCCCCTTCAGCCTCCTCACCCGCCCTACCTCCTCACCCCCAGCCCCCCCCCCCCCCCCTAAGCATGCTGGAGAGCTGCAGCGGCTGTTAGGAATCCGTCTGTTCACACTCGTCATTATTCAGCATCTCTCGTGTGAGTCTTGAGTGGCTACTTGTAATCGCATCTCTCTTCCCACTTTATATGCAAATAAACACCTCAAGGATACACATGAATATTTCTCCTCAGCCAACGGGGGGGGGGGGGGGGGGGCTCATCTTATTTACTGTACATGTTATATTAGGAACGAATGTCGCAGCTTCTTCCCTTAACTAAACGATGCAAATTGACCGACGGATCAGGTGCCTCTTAGAGGAGGAACTCATCAGGCAGAGCTGCTGCTGTGGATTCTGTCCTCCACTGTGACCAGACAGATCTTGACGGAGGACATTCTCACCCGAGAGGCCTGTGAAATGTTCAATTTGACCTTTACTCAAGCTGGTTTCAGTCGACCTCACCCATGTGTCAGCTGACTGCAGAGGCGTGAACGCAGACACGACAGAAACATCACACATGTCTCGTGTCTCAGCTCAACAACGTCCACCAAGGACAGGAAGTGGGCCAGGACCAACTGCAGGGAGTCCGCACCTCTTTCGAGAACGGAGACCATTCCCTCGCGTTCCTCCAGGGGGGGAAAACGTATTTACAATAAGAGGAAGTGATTATTTCCTCCTGGTTTCCTGAATCACCTCACATTAGCGCAGTTCAGCCGCAGCCTGTCTGAACCAACAAAGGGTCCAATCAGCAGGAAAAGCATTAAGCAGAGTTTACATTACCGCGGCTAAATAGAAAGATGATATCAGAGGTGATTCCAGCAGCCTCTGGAAGCGCCATCAGTTTCAACACCTCCCCGACTGAAGCGGCAACGGGAAAGAGGTTAAAAATTAACGTGTATTTTGATTCACAGTTAACGAACTTTGGCTCAAAAACGAACCGTTAGCGTGGAAAAAGTGGCCACGTCCCAGATTAGATCACTCATATAGTAATTGGGGGCCAAAGCAGAGATGAGTAACACGGTAATGAGATTTAAGACCCAAGACTTCCAGAATAACAAGCTAATCCCATCGGGGTCAGCGTCTCAGAGTCAGGCACGGGCACGCGTAGCAGGAGGATGCTAATAGCTGGAAATTCCAACAGCAGCTGCACGTGCAGCAGGTTTAACAGGGTGTGGATATTCTCCATGTTGCAGACCCTCACAACCAGGACGGTTTCAAACCGCTTTGCCTGGTTTCAGTTGATAAAACGTTGGTCGCGCCTGTATTTGACCATCAGCCCCCGAACGGGTCCCTTCGGAGGAGAGTTTTAAAAGGGAAATGCTGGTTTCATTACCATTCACCATGAGCTGAGACTATCGATCTGAATAAAGATGGACGACACGTCCACGTCCTCCCACTGTACAAAAAAGAGGTTAAAATATTCCTGATAGGATTCTTTGGCACCACAGCGTGCTGGGCAGCGGATCAAATTCCCCCCCAAACCCTCCCAATCCCGACATTTACTCATATAATGACTTATTATTATGATGTCAAGTTAGTTAGTCTCATATTCTAGTAAATAATGTACTTAATCTGTTCCATTTCACATCAACTGCAGTTGTGGCTGATACCACAGCCCGCCACCAGGGGGCAATCTATAATTTTGGCCCTTTTTAAAAAAAAGAACTCTAATGTTGTTCATGTAATATGATCCATATAACTGATAATACAGCTCTAAGTGACTTACATTTAATTTACTGTCCCATTTGGACTCCTGGTCCCGTGAAGCATCCCGGTGTGCTGACCTGACGTGGGAAAACAACTGTGTTGGCCCCAGAGCCCCATCCCATAAAAGCCACATATAAATAAGTGGTTTAATTTTGGTTCCTTTTACAGGGTTTAATACAGGAATTGTAGGAAAGAGAATAAACAGGGTTTGGATCACCTCATTGATAGAAAAGCCTCTTCTCCTTTGACCTCTGGCGACACCTTCGACCCCCCGGGTCCAACTCAAGCCCCATTCTGGGTCACAGTGAAGGAGTGTTTAACTAATTTAGCCTCAACTTGTAAAAAACCTCTGCGGATGAATATTTAACATTCTTCTCCAATAGAAAAACAAGATTTTGCCACGTGGGTGATGAAGACGAAGCGGCTCGCATCGATTAGCTGACCTTCGCCTCTGATATTTACAGTAATTCCACGCTTCCTATTCCGAGGCCATGTGGACCTGGAAGTGCCCCAAACTCTCAGCCCCAAACAGAAGGCGAGCTGACACCGGCAGGGAAGCGGGAATATGTCTCAGCGCCTGTGGGAAAACCAGGAGAACCACAGGAAAACAGGCTGAGGAGCTTCTCCAGGAAGTAAACCTCCTCCTGGTTCTCCGACACCTCTAGGTGGGTGCTTCCTGCCACTTTATCTTTATTCCCCCCCCCCCTCCCCCCGCCGCAGCAGTTATATTAATATAAACGCCGACTGTTGCCTTTTGTTTATTCTGCAGATTAAACTTTAATATTTGTGCCAAATGAATGTTGTATTGATTACAGGCTGTAATTACTCACACTTATTTATCAGACTGGAAGCAGCAGCCGACCCCAAACTCAGGCGGAAACTGTAATAAACGCCGGCAGAAAAGTTGATTACTTGGAAATGAAAGTTACTCTGAAGGAAACGTGGAAATGAAAATGGTTTGTTTGCAGCAGGAAGGTGGGTGACGGGGCCCAGAGAGGAGCCGGGGCCAGAGAGGAGCCGGGGCCAGAGAGGAGCCGGGGCCAGAGAGGAGCCGGGGCCCAGAGAGGAGCCGGGCGGAGCTGGGGCCCAGAGAGGAGCCGGGGCCAGAGAGGAGCCGGGGCCAGAGAGGAGCCGGGGGCCAGAGAGGAGCCGGGCCCAGAGAGGAGCCGGGGCCAGAGAGGAGCCAGGGCCAGAGAGGAGCCGGGGGCCAGAGAGGAGCCGAACAGTCAGAGGACGCACTCCTAACGTGCACGTGCACGTGCAGGCTGTGTCTGTGGTGTCAAATCAAAGTTTAATATGCATTTGCAGCAACGAACCGGTGTCATCCAGCATCCCCCCCACCCCCCCGACTCTTGCTGGGAGGGGGGGGGTCTGCAGCCCTTGAACTGCAGCAAAGCATGCTGGGTAAATGAGATGCCACCATGTTTTATTGGGCAGCCGATCCTCTGGCTCCATGTTGTGTAAAAACGTATGAAAATAAGACATTAGAATCGACATTTCTATCGAAAAAGAACTCTCCCGAGGCAGAAACTATCAAAACTGCTGCTTCGGTGAGGAAAAGGCCCAACAAGAGCCAGTGGGAGGAAGGAGAAACAGCCCAGCAACAGTAATGGCACACTGGGAAACCTTCCATCTCGCCATAATCATCTCGTTTAGCGGCTAATATCGGAGCGTTGTGCGCGGCTACCGAAGGTGTCGTCTAAAAAGGAAGCTTCCTTCTGCAGGTGAGCACGTGCAGGTGAGCACGTGGGTTCATTAACATTGGGATTCAAACCACATCTGTGTGCGATGGCCTCCCGGTGCTTCCTGTCCTGCAGCTCTGCGGCCCGGCCGGGGCCACAATGGCACACGGGGGTGAAGAGAAGGTCGACGACCTTAAAGTGACCTCCTGTGGCTCATCATAAATACGCCACGGGCAGGTTCTCATCTTCAGCCCCTGAACGCGCCGCCGCTGCGGCGCCGTCACACTGCTGGAGCGGTTCTGTCTGGACCTTTTGGGCCGCGTTTTCAGTCGCCAACGGGATCGTTTCAACTCGCCGCCATCTGAAACCGGGCGGGAAAATGTGCTCAAATGTGTGTTTCCATGGGTCAGGGTTCCCAATTAGGAGTGTGAGGGTGCTGGAGCCGCTCCAGCAGGGACACACACCCTGGACAGGTCACCAGTCCATCACTGGACACACACGGGCTGAAGTCACCCGCACACACCCGCACACACTCGCACCGAGGGCTAATTTAGTGCCTCCATCCAGCTCAAGTGGAGGACCTGAAAGAGAACCAACCCTGAGTTTAGGGTGAACTATTCCTTTAAGAGCTTTGAGCGGCTCCATCAGGAACCAGCCGTGCGTCGAGCTGTCAACATTTGATTTGCGTGTCTGTAAGATAATCGGGATAAGTTGTGTGTTTGCAGATCCTCCGCGGAAGCTTTGGTGCGCGCTTCCGTGCCTCCATGCTCGGGCATCGCAATGCTCTTATTCTGCCAATAAGGAGAGAGAGAGAGAGAGAGAGAGAGGGAGGGGGAGAGAGGGAGAGAGGGATGGGGAGGTGGGCTGTGCCTCTCAGTGTCAGCGCGTCGTCGTGGGAGCGGTCTGCTCCTCCACATTGGACTCCTTGTAAGCCTCCGCGCCGGAGGAGCCAGGAGGCAGCTCTCTGCACCGGTGCTGGTCGGGACTCTCCGCGGACTCACGGATTCTATCACACCTCAGCCGAGAAGATGGTTTTCCTCCTGCAGATGCTCGCGCTCTACTCTCTGAGCGTCTTCAGCGGAGCGTCGGCCGCCGCTCACCGTGAGTATCTCACCTGTGTGCTGCCCCGCACACACCGGCAGCCAAGTCCCCCCCCCACCCGCTGTTTTTACGCATGATCGGGCGTCTTTGTGCTGCGGGTGCTGCAGCGGGGGCACCGGGCTGCTCCTCCTCTTCACACCACTTTCTCTGTGTTGTTGCTGTCCCTTGTTTTTTTAATTGCGTGGCTGTTGTGCGGGTGATAAGTTGCCGACACGCACTCTTTTCTGTTGAGCCGCTGCGCGCCATGAAGGTCAAGCAGCGGCGTTCGGGTATCAGTCCGGCTGGTTCTGGTTCTGATGGGAGCTGCTGCTCCGCGCACGCTCGCCCTGGTCCTCCGGGGCTGTTTACGCGCTGCTGTGGGAGCCCGACCGGCCACAGCTGGACTGGACGGACTGGTGCTGCCACTGGGCGGACTGGTGCTGCCACTGGGCGGACTGGTGCCGCCACTGGACGGGCTGGTGCCGCCACTGGGCGGGCTGGTGCCGCCACTGGGCGGGCTGGTGCCGCCACTGGACGGGCTGGTGCCGCCACTGGACGGGCTGGTGCCGCCACTGGGAGACGCAGACGGTGCCGGGCGCCCGCCGCCGCCGCCGCCGCCGCCTCTGGGGCGTCGGTGCTGGGAAGTTTCCCCCCCGGGGGTGCTTCCAGTTGTGTGTGCTGGAGCATTTTAATAATCCCAATATCATTCCCAAACCCGCCGGGCCTCTTTGTTGTTTGATGTTTATTTCATCCCACCTCCAAACCAACACGGTCATGTTCGTCCTGGTTTGAGATCTGATGATCTCAATGTCTGAATGGTGGATTTCAAATGAAGTTTAGAAGGAAACGGCGCAGGAGAAGGCGAGGAATGCTCTCTTCTAGTAATGCCCTGATCACATTCAGGGAGGCAGTTCAGTCCAATCAGAGCCTGATCTGCCGGCTAATGAGCAGCTCTACTGGAGGAGCTGGATTTAATGGGCTCACTCAAGGACACCTCCATCACCCTCCCGGGTGCAGGGATGGAACCAGCAACTGTCTGACGGCTCCGTCTCCTTTCACCCTCGCGGATTTTAATGCGTGGAGAGCAAAGAGAAGAGCGGAGAGGGCTCAGAAACCTGCCTTTATCCCACCCAACTCCAGGCTCCTGCGCCCCCTGGTGGCAGGTTTTAGTACAATAACAAACTCCACCTTTACGTGCTGTATAAAATCCTGTTTATGACGTAATTCTCAGCTAAACTCCGATGCTAGTCAAAGCCAGAGTAGCTTTGAATGTGTGGGAGGTCACTAGCGTCACATTTTTATCAGTTGGAAGCAAATAGAGATTCAAAAACACAGGTGCCCTTATTTTTGCCCCGAGTGATCCTGAAGGCAGCACGGCAGCGTCAGACGTCCACACCTTCTGGCCTCTCATTCAGCCGCGAGCGTTAGCTCGCTGATGGCGTTGGTGTTTACACCGACGTGGAGATCTGAGCTAAAATGAGCCGCGTCACTCAATCGTGAGCATCAGCGGAGGTCAAGGACGTTAGCGCCACACCAAAGGCGGCGCTCGGAGGCGACGGGTCCGCGTGACCTTTGTCGGGAGCGTCCACTCCAGCTCAGGAGCCGCGCGAATGGCGGGAGGAGACGCCGGCGGCCTCATTTCCAGCAGGGGTCAATTGATCCCTTTTTATGTTTTTTTCCCACCTGACCTTTTGACACGCGCTCAAATTACCGGCAACAAAAGGTATCGATGCACTTGGAAGCGTTTTTCTCGTTTACGGCGGCGGAGGCGACGGCATGAGACGCGCGGCGGCGCCCAGCGTGACAACGCGGGGAAACGGAGGCGGGTTTGGAGGGAGGTCCCGGGCGATAGTGGCGATGTTTCCGAGATCATCCAGCTAATTCCCGCTTTATTCCAGCTGGCAGGAAACGGGAGCGGCGGCGTCTTTTTGCTGCTGAACTCTCGTTTCTGGAACAAAAATATTGGAGGGTGTTGATTTCTGGGCCTCAGACATCGAACACGCGCGTTTTCGAGTGGATGAGGAGCCGTGGCGTTGCTGAGAGATGGAGGCGCAGCCACAAACACGCCGTGACGCGACCACGGCCACGCTCCCGTATGTGGTTATCTCGCTGCTTCTGATTCATGGGCCTGAATGTTTCCGTTACATTTAGCGCTAATTATGAAGCTGGAACCATTTTTTCTTTGTTAGCATAACGCAAACGTCAGGCTACGCTAGCTGCCTAGTTAGCCGTCACATGAGCCACATCGACTAGGAACGAATGGTTGTTACACGTCCTCCACTGGATTCCTGCTGACCTCTGTTGGGTTTCGCGGCTGATTCGGCGCCATGAACGGGGGAAAATCTCAGAATCGGCGTCGCCGTTGCTGCTCCGACGCTGCGGCGCTACAGACCGACCACGGCGCTACAGGTTGCTTTTGGGTGTCGGAACAGGAAGCCTTTCAAGATCAGACGACTCCTCACTCTCCGCCGCAGGTATGCGCGGCGACTGTGATTACCTCACAGCGGGCGAAGACCAGCGTGCACGTGAGCGCCTATAGTAAGCAGGAGGCTGTTTTTGATGTGGAACCACACACGCAGATCAACCCCAGGCCTCCACGCATGGAGATCGCTCATCGCGGAGGTGCTTCACAGGTAATTATCTCCCATCTGAAGCACCTCGAACAGGCGGAGGAGTGACGGCGACACGCGTGCACGTGGGCGCGCTGGAGTCGATCGCACCCGCAGGTTTACGGGCCTAATCAGACACTTCAGCACCAGCTAGCGCCGCGCGCTTTCAAGGCCTGATGAGTCCATCCGAAGGTAAATGAGGCAAAACGTGATCCGTGACAGCGGAGCCACTTTTCCTCACGTTGGAGCCTCCCCACTGTTTCCCTTCTTTGCCCCCCCCCCCCCCATTGGAAACTGGCTGGAACGATGTTGGTGTGAGCGGAATTGGCCTGAAACGGTTGTAGCTTTATTTTTTAAGGTGGACAAAAGTAAACAAAATGGCGGAAATGATGAGTCTTCTCTGAAAGGAACCACCCGGGGCTCCGACGGAGGCCGAGGCGGCCGATTGGTCACCAGCCAGCAGATGGCAGATGATCAAATCTGACGGGGCTGAACGCTTAATTTTAGTCCAAAAATCCAAGGAATGAAGCGACGAAGACACGAAGGATAATCTGGGAAAATCAGGGATGAAGAGGGCAGGACTGGACCAAAGCCGGGGTGGCGCGTTAGCATGGGGCAGCTAGTCACACACGGAGGGAAAAACAGAGCCGGCAGGAGCAGAAACCCTGGAAAACAGCAACAAAGTCCCGATTCATTTTACAAATCTCAACAAAACAATTGTTAATTGCAGGAAAAAAAACACCGTTTGTTTACTGCAGAATGAATTAGCATGCTAATGTAGCTTTGAAGGCTGATTTTTCCTATTTTTAAGTGTCTTGAAATGACAGGAGTCACTTCAGACTGAGTGAACCTGCAGAGGTTCAGCCCGGATAAACACGCCGTTTCAAAGCCGTCGACGCCGTCCCTGACTGACGGAGGCTCGGCAACACGCTGACGGAGCAGCAAAACTTTTAAGCGTCTCTTTTTTTATCCGCGGAGCGTTTTGTTCCGTCTGATACTTCCTGTGGCTGCCTGCTGTTTAGACAACACGGGGACAGACGCCGCCGCCTTCCTGTTGTCTTCTGATGGTTGTTGAAGAGAGCGAAACGTCGGCGGGAAAACCGGCGGCGGGAAGGAAAAAAAATTCCGCTTTTGTGTAGCTTCTCGCACTTTCATCCCAGACAGAACGACGTGCTTTTCCTGCCCCGCCGATAAAATGCGAGGGGGGGCATTTGATGTTGGGAGGCTTTATTCGCCAGGAAACAAATGCGGCGATGAATGTGGCGCCGGCGGTGACCCTCTCATCTCGCAAACTCCCCGTCTGCACGGCGCCGAGCGCCGGAGTTTCATCCTCCGTTTTCAGCGGCGCCGGCAGATGGTTTGGAAGGATTATCGACACCCACGTGCAATCAAACGTGCCAGCGAGATTGATGTAATAATCAGCAACAGAATGTGTGTGTTGGGGGGGTGAAAAACGGGATTTTTCTAACACATGTCGGCTAAAATCCAGCGAAAAGGTGCGAAGTCAGAAGAGAAACTAGCGGCGCGGTGATGCTAACGCTCCCCGTAGCATCGCGTGTAATTGCATTGTATGATTTACTGTGAATTAGACACGGGCCTCCCTGTGTACGCCGGCTGATTAGATATTGATTATGAGTGTTTGTGGGGATGTGAAACACACTGTCATTAGCTGAAGGTAACGGCTCACAGCGTTAGCGCGCTAAAAGAAGCCGCCGTTGCTCTGCAAGGGCGGCGCTGCACCTCTTTCACATCATTACCGCTCATGTTTAATGAGGAGACCCTGGAAAACATGGAAGCTGGGTCCCAGACAGACAGCAGTGGAACCTTTGGCTCCTTTGGGGTTGGAGGTGGAACCTTTGTTCCATCAACAGCTCCGTCATGTCGAACGCACGCCTGATTGGATTGGGAGTTGGGGATTTTTGTCGTGTTTTGGCTTTGACGTGTTCCTCGAGCCACTGGTGGGTAGTAGAGGAGGTGTGGTGGGACATAATTACCCCAGTGAGGGGAGAACTTCCCACAGCAAAGGTGTGGTGCTGCCATGGGGGGGGGAGGTCTACAGGAGTTCAGGTACACCCTGGAGATGCACAAACTGTCAGCTTGACTTTCAAAATAAAACATAAGGGATCTTTTAAAACACCGTAAATGATTGGATTAGCGTGTTGCTAGCCTGCTGCTGCGGCTAACACCCTGTGGTGTTGCTAGCCTGCTGCTGTGGCTAACAACCTGTGGTGTTGCTAGCCTGCTGCTGTGGCTAAGACCCTGTGGTGTTGCTAGCCTGCTGCTGCGGCTAACACCCTCCCTGATGTGACCTTGGGATAAGAATGAGAGCTGTGCTGCTCCCAGCAGCTGGATTCCAGTCACCCAGTAAACAAACAAATTCCTGAGCGTTCCCGTCGTAGCCCGATGCCGGAGATCTGGCGCGGCGCTCCGCTAAGCCCCCCTCCGACTCCCTATACAGACTCTTAGGGGAAGCAAACAAGGAGCGCCGGGTTCTTCATCTGTGACTCTGACAGCTGTGAGGACAGCAGGAAGACGTGGGACAGACAGCAGGTCAGAGTCGATTCTGTCCCCGTCAAAAACAAACAAACACCCCGCCGCCGCGGCGCCACAGAGACGCTAAAAGACCCATTTCAGCCAGCCGCTAATTGTCTCTGCAGCAGCAGTTTCCTCGTGGCGCCGACACACGATGCCCCCCCCCCCCCCCCGACCACTAAATGTTCGTGTTGGGTTGCCAGGTTCCGTCGGGAGGGCGGCGGAACGGCTGCAGATGGCGAGCAGCGCCGAGGCCCCGCGAAAGCCTTTTTTTCCCCCTCTGGCAGTCGTATCTGGCGTTTGATTGTGTCAGGGACGGATTAAACCCGACTGAACCCAAACGCCCGGCGCTCACGAGCCCCCGTCCGTCCGTCCGCTCCCAACATCGGCCATGGTTCGGACTTTGGATCGGCCCCAGAACACGGACGTGCCCGGTGTGGAGTTGACTTCAACCGTGGGACTATTTTACCGCTCCGGGTTACAAAGGTGACCATTTTGAGGCGGTCGTTGCGTAATCTCTCTGGAGACGACCGGTACCGCCGTCCCGTCCACGTTCGGGACTAAACGTCCACCGCCTTCTGGGACGAGCGGCGAGTTTGTCTCGGCTTCAGCGCCGCTTTAATCACGTTTTGATTAGAAGGGAACGCGGTAGCGGGACGTGTCGGCCGGATTTGTGATGCGTTCGTGTCAGCGTGTTGGCGGAACATCAGCGGGATTAAGGATTTACGCGGCGAGGGGGCATCTGCTCCTGTACGCGCTCCCAACGCCGCCATTTCCCCCGGAATTCTCAAAAAAAAAGGTTGTTTTTCTTCCCTGCAGACCAGACTGAGGACGACCAGGTGGGACAGTCCTTGGAATTCCATAAAAACGGACTCTCTGGAACAATCTCGACGCGAGTCTGTGACCCGGTTTGGGCGGTTGGGCGTCGGTCTTGAATGGAGCCGCCACGTGGCGGCGGCGCCCAGCTGCTGACAGTTTGAGCCACGGGAGCGAAGACGAAAGTTTAAGGATAAAAAGTCAACGCTGGGCGAACGGAGGCGGGTAAAAGAGAAAACCTGGAGGAGCTGGAGCGCCCTGGGGGGTGGGTCCGGCCCTTGGGGGGGGCAGGGGGGCGGGGCATCAACGCACCCGTCTGAATGACCTGACTCCACTAGCAACATAAACTGGTGCGTACAGAATAAAACCGCTTTGAAATGCCTTCCGAGCACCATCTGATTCGTCTCGCCCCTGAGTGGTCAGGGAACACGGAGAGAGGCTCGGGCTGACACCTCTCATTCCTCGCCAGCGTGGCGGCGTGCGCGGCCCCGCTAGCACGCCGCGGCTGCGCCTCAGCCCGCCTGTCTGAGGCGGCGCTAGCTTCACCGCCCGTTATTGAACATCAATAAATCTCTACGAATGCAGCTACTGTTCTTGGCTCTGAAGGCGACGGCGTCTGGAAGCGGAGCCCTGCTCCCGCGGCTCCGCTAGCACGCGCTAACGGTGGCGCCTACCGCTCTCATTATAGCAGCGGCGAACTGTTTCTGCAACCTGTGCAGATTTGTTGTTTTCTCCTACATCCAGACGAGGTTTCGCGTCTGTTATCAGCGATGCCGTGATTAAGGCTTCGATCCCCGTAACCATGGCGGCTCCCCGTTAGCATCACTTCACTAGCGAGATCCCCTCGCGTGATTACCCTGTTTTCACCTCCCTGCTTCCAGCAATCCTGCAGAAAATCAACACAAATCTGCTCGGGTGCGCTCCTGAACGCGTCCTGAATTATTAATGGCGGCGGATGAGCGGCGAGATTCGCGGGAGTTGTCGATCGCCCGGTAAAACATCCCACCGCCTGCCTGTAAACGCGTATGGATCCGTTAGCTTCTGCGCAGCGTTCAGAGAAATGAAGTGCTACACTAAACCAGAACGTGTTTCTCAATCATTTGTATCGATGCGCACTTCCTCGAATTCAGCCGGCGTTTGGGACTAATTGTCACCCGATACTGCGGCCTGACTGGGGCGGCCTCGCCGCGCAGAGGTCACCGCGCCCCCCAGCGCTCGCCGGTCTGCGCCGGGCAACATACGAAGCTTTATCGATAAAGCTGGGAGGTCTGAGGCGGCTGTGATACCAGATACCATCACTTCAGCCTTTGATGTTATCGACGCTGCGGTCTGGGGGGGGGGGGGGGGGTGCTGCTGCAGGTGATGTGGTCATTTAAAAATTCATAATTCAAATCACTTCACGCCTATTTCGTGAGGACAGAGAGGAAGAAGAGTCGACGTTTCCGTGCTGAGGGTTCGGGGGTTTCTGCTGTCGGACCTGATGCGGCGACCCGGAATAATTGATTTGATCGGTTTCATTGATAATTGGCCGTGAACGCGCCTCCCTAAATAAAACCTAATTAAACGGGAATGAGCATTAATCGGGATTAAATGAATCGAAAGCAACCGTTGATGAATCGGATCCCAAATCATCATTATTGAAGCAACAGTTTGGATTATTATGATTAGCAATGCTAATGCTAATAATAACAATGTTAGGTCTATGTATTTGCCTGAAGCAGCTACTTTTGTCCATCCATCCATTTTCTGACGGTATGTGTGAAGCCCTGACGCAGAAGGTCAGAACTGACAGTTTACTCCTGACCTTTTGTGACCTTTTGTGACCTTTTGACCCTCAGCAGGCCAACTCTCATCGCATCGCTTTGATTCACTCGAGAGAAATATCAAATGAATAGTTTGTCTCCTCGGCTCAGGAAGCACGCCGACCTCAGCCCGGCGCTCCTCAGGTAGTATCGCCCCGTGACAGCTAAAAATAGCCCCCCCGCCCCCCCCGCCCCCCCCCGCTGATCCGGGTGCCTTGTGGCAACATTTGAGTTTGATTTCATATGTTGTGACGCTAATGAGCAGAGATGGCTGGAAAAACTCTGGACGTAAACGCTGAGCACGTCCGGATCGATGCGGCAATCAGCCCCCGACTGTAATGCCGAGCACGGGGGGGGGGGGGGGGGGCGGGGGGGTGTCTTTCAGAGCTCTGAATGGAAGCTGCAGATCGGCAGCATTGATCCCCGACTTTTCATTTTCGGTTTAATTGGAGCTCCTTTCATTTGCCGCCGATTCTGATCCGGTTTCAGAGGCTCTGGGAGGCGAAAGCTTCCATTTGCTACGGGAACGTCAACACTGGGGGCTTTTGGTCGGAGGATCGATCCCGGCAAAGACAGAATCAACAGAAAATTGATCGCGCTAATAAATGTGGCCGAGTGACCCGTCGTGCAGCGTGTCGCTCTGACGCCCCCCCCCCCCCACCCCCCCACCCCCCCCGCAGGGGAAACGAAAGCCCTCTATTCTTCGCTGACCCTCACATGCGATGCCACAGAGCCATAAATGTGCGGCGGAGCGCCGAACGCGTGTTGATATAAATTGTGTCGGCGTTAGCGGCCGTGCTGCTGATTTACGTCCACGGGGGGGGGGGGGGACGCTGGAAAAACACCAATGGTGTCAGACGGCCCGGCGCCAGCGAGGACCCTTCATTCCAGTGACCGTCTCAAAAATGGCGCGTAGCTGGAGCGTAGCGGCTAACTCCCGGGCGCTGCTACCTGCTCAGGTATTTTACCCGGATCGCCATCAGCCATAACCTCCCCCCGAGGTCGCCAGGGCGACGGCTGCGGCGGTCTGCCTCACGGCTCCTCGCCCAGCAGGAGGCGATGCAGCGATGTCCGGGGAGATTAGGCGCTTCCCTCTTGGCGAGCCTTCTGCCCGGGCTCATTTGGCTGCGAGATCCGAACCTCTGAGCCGGAGATTTGAGCCCCCGGGGGATTTTCCAGTCATCACTGAGGCCGCGGAGCAGCTTTACGGACAAATCTTCCATCCACGAAGGGCTGTGATTGACGTCTAAAGTGTAAACAACAACAACAACGTTCCTCACACGTTCCTCCCCTGGACCAAAGGTGCCAGCTGTCAGTCTCCGAGGGCATTTAGTCCCAATGCGCTCCCTCTAGCACCATGTTTGTCTCCATGGTAACATGTGGAGTATTCTTTTACGGTGATGGGTTTTCCTCTTCTCCGACTTCATTGATGTAGATGGTCAGGCAGCGGGTGGTTCTGGCCAGGCAGCGTTAATCCGGACTGTGATATACAAGAGCGGGATGAACACGGATCAAACGTCAGATGGGAAGGGTGTGATGTTGTTATCCTCAAGGAATCAAAAACAAGGTCCTGAAGAGGGTTCTGATGGATTGGAAGCGTTCCGCTTGCATATCAACCCCCCATCTCCACGAGTGGCGTGTCAAGATGAACTGTTCTCATTTCCCTGATTAACATCTGCATCTCAGCCATCATTCCGGTCTTGGACAAAACAGCTTGATCCACTTTAGTCACACTCGAAATCAGGATTAGAGAAATCTCCTGGCAAATGATCTGAGAGCAGCCCGACCGGGCCCGGAGAGCTTCGGCGGGACGCCCCGATAGAGGGGCGAGCTGCCGCTGTGGCCCCGCCGGCCAGACGCACGGCCAAGGGCCACTCCAGGTGTGCTCAGCATCCATCTCAAATCCAAGAGGAATCGAATCCAAAAAAACGGAACGCTCCTCCAACGCGCGGGAGCGTCGGGCACGCCGATGTGGAGGGCGGCGGCGTAATTGTAATCAGGACGGTGCCAGTTTTCATTAGGCTCCTGATCCGGACCTGAATGCGGCGCCGCAGTCGAGCGAAAGAGCTGCCGTGGTTCTCCGCTCTTATTGGGGCGGATCAGAGGGAGACGAGAGGGACGAGTTTAGATCGCCGGACTCTTAATCTGTTCCTGCCTCTCGGACGTGATGTAATCGCACAACGAGGGATTAAAGAGAGCGCGCGGGCGCTGACAATGGGAACCTTTTCTCCGCTGTTTTCAGGGGTCACTGCAGGGGTTAATAGACTGTTTGAGGCGCCGCACAACTGGACGAGTGAAGCCGCTCTGTTATTTTTCTCCAATTCTTGCTTTAAAACTCAGAGCTGTCGCTAATAGCTAAAATGCCCTTTGCACCACTGTGTTTTAGCGCATTTCAGACACATAAATCTCCCGACTAAAACACGTTAAAGTCTCGCCCAGCTAGCCTCGGCCGTGCACAGCTAGCCTCGGCCGTGCAGAGCTAGCCTCGGCCGTGCACAGCTAGCCTCGGCCGTGCAGAGCTAGCCTCGGCCGTGCACAGCTAGCCTCGGCCGTGCACAGCTAGCCTCGGCCGTGCAGAGCTAGCCTCGGCCGTGCCCAGCTAGCCTCGGCCGTGCCCAGCTAGCGCCTCCATGTTTTCCAGGGCAGTTTTCCTGTTCTGAAGCATGAAAACGTGTCCGGTTTTCATTATTTCCTCTCCTATCTCAGATAACTGCAACGGCCCCCTGGCGTCCATGCTCCCGCACTCGTCCTTCCAGGGGTCCTCCCAGTCCTCGGGCACTTACGCCGCCTACAACGCCAAGCTCAACAGAAGAGACGGTGAGTCCACCTTCCCGTATGGGGCTGCTCCGGGACCACCTGCTGTGCCAGCTGTTCTCAATGAACCTAAACAGTAAAGGGAGCCATCCATAAAATGCCTACAGGAACCGTTTATGCCAGAGCCAAATCACAGATGAGGGACGGGGGTGTTTTAGAGGGGCGCTTCGGTGATTCGGAGGCTGAGGGAGATTCGTTTTTAACAGCAAAGCTGCTCTTTTTTCTGCCGGTAACGAGTCAAAAACACGCAGATTAACTGTTTATGGTTATTAAGTTGGCTCTTATGGCAGATTCCAAATCCCGATGACTAAATATCAAGTCAAAGAACCGACGAGTTTGGCTTTCAACACAAGAGGGATCGTTACAATTGAATCAAAATACGAGACACAAAAGCCAAAAATCGGATCCAAAGGTCGGCGGTTGAGGACACAGAAAGGGGGCCAACGTGCTCCTGGTCCAAACTCGGTGGGTTTACCTGATAAAATAAACCCTCTTATCAGGAAGCCTCCTCCCGGACCCCCGCCAGAGTCTTCTGCCCCTAAGCAAATCAAATTGCTACAGACACCGAATAAATTGCGGCACTGTTGCCGTTTCAGATCAGTAATGAGGAGACGGGGAGCGTCTGATTGCTTTGATTGGATTCCTAATGTACTGTGAAACAGTGAACACTATTGTCATCATCTCCACACTCGGAGTTCCCACCAGCTCCAGACTCTTCCGCCCGGGTCGAACGCTGACGGAGGAGTGGTTCGACCGGGGGGGTTTGTAGGAAAAAGTAGATCT
This sequence comes from Takifugu rubripes, assembly GCF_901000725.2. Lineage (NCBI taxonomy): Eukaryota > Metazoa > Chordata > Actinopteri > Tetraodontiformes > Tetraodontidae > Takifugu > Takifugu rubripes. The sequence continues at coordinate 26,079,406 of NC_042285.1, read as the reverse complement.
TTCTGGTTTTTGAATGGGTCACAGTATCGCCAATAAAAGCCGTATTTTTCATTTTCCACCATAAACTCTGAGAAGCGTCTGGCTTCCGAAGCGACGAGGATCTTGCGGGCGAAAGCTCTAAATCCAGAATCCACACGCTTCAAGAAGAAGCCGCTTCTTCGGCGGGCGTTAACATCCACAAACAAACAGACTCTTCAACAGTCTCGCAGCTCTTATCAGCGCACAGGTGACTCACGGCTGTGCTGCTCCTCCGTCTCTCCGTCAGGGGCGGGAGGCTGGACTCCCATGGTGACCGACCAAGACCCTTGGCTGCAGGTGGACCTCAAGGAGCAGATGGAGGTGACGTCTGTGGCGACGCAGGGACGCTACGACAGCTGGGACTGGGTCAGCAGTTACCAGCTGCTGTACAGCGACACGGGCCGGGTCTGGAAACAGTACCGGCAAGAGGACGGCGTTGGGGTGAGTCTCGGTTCCTTTCATCAGTCCTTTGATCTTTTGTTGTTCTGTTTAACCTCAAAGCACAGAAACAGTCCTACTTTACACGAAGTTGTGGGTTTGGCCCCCGGTTGGTAGCGGAGCGTGTCGGTGTGGGTTATCTCAAAGACATGCAGGTCAGCCCGCTCCGCGGCTGTGGATCGCTCCCAGGTATGACGGCGAGCCCAGTTGGGAACCTGTCCTGGGTGTGTATTCCCAATTAAGGCCGGGATACGCTCCAGTGCCCACTCTGACCTCGCGGCGAACAGCAGAAAGTCGAGCAGCCTCAGATATTAGCCGTCCGTCTCGCTCTTCGTTCTCTTCGCGAGTCCAAACCTGAAAGTTGGCGTTTTCAAGCCTAATGGCCGAACTTTACCTCGTGCAGGGCGTCCACGTCCCCCTCGGCCCTGTTGTCTAAATATATACGTTGAAGCTGTGATAACGGAGACTCTGGCGTCGCCTCTTGGCGCTCCGTGTGATGTCACAACCTCTCAGATCAGCGTGTACAAGAACACGAGTTCTGAACCCCCCTTCTGTTGGCACATATCATTAATTCTTTATTGTGTTTGTCCCAGTTGTGTCACAGCTTGCTCCGATATGTTACACTGTTTTTCTGGGACTGTTTCTGCCTGCCGGTCCAATTAGCAGCCTGTGCGGTGGCCCCCTGCTGAGAAGCTGCGTTTTTATTCCTCCTCTTCATTGTGTTTGAATTACGAACGCAGAGATGTTGGCTGTTGCCAGCGTGGAGCATCCACCAGAATCAACGGAGACGTTGAGACGGGCGGTCCAGGCTCGGACCTCCTCTGGGAGCCGCTCACGTGCACGCTCCCGCTCGCTGCACGTGCGTTAACCTGAAGCACTGACAACATCCCGCTACCTGGAACGAAAACGTGACCATTGATAGAGTCAACGTGTGCGTCCGGATTGAAGGGACCCGTTCGGTTTGATGAAGAAAAAATAGACATCTAAAATGTGGCCGTCATGGCAACCGCGGCATGTGCTTCTAAGTGCAAATAAACCTTTTTCCTGCAACCACGAGCGCAGATTGCTTCGACCTCACTTACAGGAAGTTTCAGGCGAGATGTTTTGCCACCTTTATTCATCAAAACACTTAAAACAGAAATGCGCTCGCTGAATAATGCAAGCGGCACTTCCAGGTTTCTAATTGAAAGTCAGAATTAAAATACGAAGAAAACGGAGAGTTGGCGAGTCCTGAGGTGGGCGTGGAGGTGGCAGAGAGAGAGACGGAGGCTGCTTTTTGTTTTCAGCAGTTTCAGATGTCCAACAGGCACCAAAGTCGTCATCAGAAAATGTAGGTTTGGACCCGTCTGTGTCTAAATATTACACTGAGACTCCTTTGATGTGACTGACTTAAAATATCCTGCTCTCGCACGCCGTCAGTCCGGCTGTAGCGTGGTTAGACATCAAAAGGAAAACAAGACATCATAAATAGGCCTGGAGTCGTGCCCGATGAGACCTGCAGCTGCCGCGCTCGGTAGGAAAGAGAGAGAATATGAGAGTAAATATGTCAAATCTTTAAATTCAGTGCTCAGCCTTTGCTACGCGGCGCCATATTGAAGCAGACAAAACAGACGTCACCCTCGGAAACCTGGCAAGCGTTAAATGGAGACTTGTGCAGCTGTGGGCGAGCGCCGGAGTGTGTTCAAGTCACACACACTCGCAGATACCCTTCGCCGCTCCTGAGGACGGGAAGATGTTAGACGCGTCATAGCAGCCAATTAGTCCGAAAAATGGCTAACGTAGCTCAGACCCGTGCTCGGCGGATCACGTGTTCGCCGAGACCTTGTTGCTAGTGAGTCGCATCCGTCTTAGCTCGAGCTCAGAGGTAATGGCTCGCTGCCAGAATGCCAAGTCAGAGGGACTAATGAGGCGGCGGCAGCTGCTGACATCGCCGCTAGCTGGGTGACACTCCGGGCTAACGCCGAGCCGGATCAGCCCTGTGGACAAAATTAGCCTTTTGATAAAATAAAGTTCAAGCGGGCGGTTCCGGCTTCTCTGCTCTGCTGTTTTTGATTGGTAATCGAGATGAACTTCAAAGGGTTTGTCATTGTTTTATGTGACAAATCGGGAAAAATGGACAACAAATGGCCTCTGAAACTCTGATTAGCGTAGCAGAGAGGGCGGCGTTGCTTGAGGATCCTTCTCCTTATTGGCTGGTCAGTCCTGTTGTGTTGATCACTGACACCCGCCCTTTGGTTCTGACGGACTAACGGAACCCGTTTGGACGCGATTGGGTTCTCCCTCAAGTGTCAGGCCTGGATGCCGAGTGGAACATGTGGAATTCAAGGTCCCTGAAGGTTGAATGTATATTTTCGGCGTGGTGCACTGAGCCTTCCGTGCAGCGCTGCCCTCACATTAAGCGTCTCCAATCGTTTGTTTATGACCGAATATCTGCAGAACTAACGACCATCTGCAAATGGCCTGGAACGCCGCCGCGCCGTGCTGCTGACCACATCCAGCAGGATGCCTCGCATCATATATTATGTATATTGGCTTCCTTTAGGATTCATTGTGAGGCTGTTGTTCCCTGTGGTGCCCTGCTGGGTCTGGCCCCCTGCGCGTCGTCCATCCTCATATTAGTGGTTAGAGTTATCTGGGCTGGAGAGCGTAACTGGAGACACGGCATTGGGTAACAGCAACATTTAGACCACAACCACTCCAAAAGGAGGTTGGAGCAGGCTGGAGACCTGATAGGAGGCTCCGATTGGAGCTGAATTATTTATGAATTCACAGGACAAAGCAAGAATCAGCCAGACCCACAAGAAGTTAACGAGGGGAGGCTAATGAAGATTGGTTGGGAAATATGAGGACCCTGGATGGATGGATGGATGGATGGATGGATGGATGGATGGATGGATGGATGGAGGATGGATGGATGGATGGATGATGGATGGATGGATGGATGGAGGATGGATGGATGGATGGATGGATGGATGATGGATGGATGGATGGATGGATGGAGGGGTGGATGGATGGATGGATGGATGGATGGATGATGGATGGATGGATGGATGATGGATGGATGGATGATGGATGGATGGATGGATGGATGATGGATGATGGATGGATGGATGGATGGATGATGATGGATGGATGATGGATGATGATGGATGGATGGATGGATGGATGGATGGATGATGGATGGATGATGGATGATGATGGATGGATGATGGATGGATGATGATGGATGGATTGATGATGCAGGATGGATGGATGATGATGGATGGATGATGGATGATGATGGATGGATGGATGATGCAGGATGGATGGATGATGGATGGATGGATGGATGATGATGGATGATGGATGGATGATGATGGATGGATGATGGATGGATGATGGATGGATGATGACGGATGGATGGATGATGCAGGATGGATGGATGATGGATGATGATGGATGGATGATGGATGGATGATGATGGATGGATTGATGATGCAGGATGGATGGATGATGATGGATGGATGATGGATGATGATGGATGGATGGATGATGCAGGATGGATGGATGGATGATGGATGATGGATGGATGGATGGATGGATGATGATGGATGATGGATGGATGATGATGGATGGATGATGGATGGATGATGACGGATGGATGGATGATGCAGGATGGATGGATGATGGATGGATGATGGATGATGATGGATGGATGATGGATGGATGATGATGGATGGATGGATGATGCAGGATGGATGGATGATGATGGATGATGGATGGATGATGATGGATGGATGATGGATGGATGATGGATGGATGATGACGGATGGATGGATGATGCAGGATGGATGGATGATGGATGGATGATGATGGATGGATTGATGATGCAGGATGGATGGATGATGATGGATGGATGATGGATGATGATGGATGGATGGATGATGCAGGATGGATGGATGATGGATGGATGGATGGATGATGATGGATGATGGATGGATGATGATGGATGGATGATGGATGGATGATGGATGGATGATGACGGATGGATGGATGATGCAGGATGGATGGATGATGGATGGATGATGGATGATGATGGATGGATGATGGATGGATGATGATGGATGGATGGATGATGCAGGATGGATGGATGATGATGGATGGATGATGGATGATGATGGATGGATGGATGATGCAGGATGGATGGATGGATGATGGATGATGGATGGATGGATGGATGGATGATGATGGATGATGGATGGATGATGATGGATGGATGATGGATGGATGATGACGGATGGATGGATGATGCAGGATGGATGGATGATGGATGGATGATGGATGATGATGGATGGATGATGGATGGATGATGATGGATGGATGGATGATGCAGGATGGATGGATGATGATGGATGGATGATGGATGATGATGGATGGATGGATGATGCAGGATGGATGGATGATGGATGGATGGATGGATGATGATGGATGATGGATGGATGATGATGGATGGATGATGGATGGATGATGGATGGATGATGACGGATGGATGGATGATGCAGGATGGATGGATGATGGATGGATGGATGGATGATGATGGATGATGGATGGATGATGATGGATGGATGATGGATGGATGATGGATGGATGATGACGGATGGATGGATGATGCAGGATGGATGGATGATGGATGGATGATGGATGATGATGGATGGATGATGGATGGATGATGATGGATGGATGGATGATGCAGGATGGATGGATGATGATGGATGATGGATGATGGATGGATGATGGATGATGGATGATGGATGGATGATGGATGGATGATGGATGATGGATGATGGATGATGGATGATGGATGATGGATGGATGATGGATGGATGATGATGGCTGCAGAAGCCAGATAACATGATGTAGAAACAGGCTGAACCTGCTCAGGTGACTTCAGGTTCCTGGTCAGGTGACTTCAGGTCCCTGGTCAGGTGACTTGAGGATGGCAGCAGTTTCAAGGTCACCCCTCCTTCCTCTCTGTGGGCCCTCCGGCTGCTCTCGTGGCCGATGACCTTTCTCTTCCTGGCGTATCGTCTCCTCCTGCAGCCGGGCTCATTCCCCCGTGAACTGATTAAAATAAACGTATGTGGCTGCGCGTACGCAGCGGAAAGGAAAACTGACTCCAGGGAGCTCATCACCGGAGAGGGAAGAGTAAAGAGTTTTAATGAATGGGGAGAGCGACTGTGTCGTGCTGACAGAAACAAATAGGAATAATGAAGTCATCGTGGGGTTAGGCCTGTTTATGCGGATCAGGACGGAGCGCCGTCCTCTGGACCTTTGCACACCCCCCCCCCCCCCCCCTTAGGCTTTCACTCTGGGACTTGACTTCATTTCCCAGCTGGAACGAACGGGATGTTCTAGGTTTTTTCTCCTCCCAAGTGTGGAAAAAGAAACGGGAAAACAAACGTCATGGTTTTTATTTCTTTTCCCCGGAGCCCCGATGAGCTCGGAGTGGAATTCCCCCTGAATGCCAACGAGCCTCGGTGACGCGGGTTTGTTGCCTAATGGACAGTCGGAGCGATGCGGGCCGGGTTCTGTTTGGTCCATTAGATCCAGACCCGATTACCTGGGAGTCAGGTGGACAGACAGTCATTAATGATGATGGGAAAAACGAGGTGACTTTGCTTCTGCGGCGTTCCCGGGGAATCTGCTCTCCCGGCAGTTATTGGCTCGCTGACCAATAAATCTGATCAATTTCCACCTCCACAATGAAGGTCGCGCCTCCATCAGCCGCGTCTATGTTTTCATCAAGGGCGGCGTCTTTTGTTTCAGCCCGCCCGCTCTGCCAGGGCGCCGCGGCCGTGCCAGCCACGGGCCGGCGCCGCGCGCTAATCCCTCCCGTGCACGTTGGAATCGCTCCTGGCGCGTAAATAACAGCGGCTTGTCTGCGGATGCGTCCACCGGGCCGCCCTCAGTAAGTGGATCACGATGGGAAGCCGCGGCATAAATCACCGTTAGCGCCGCGAACGCCGCCGCCGCCCCCCCCCGGCGGCCCAGCGGGCGCCGCCGCCAGCCGGGCGTGCTCAGCGCCGCTTCCTGTTGGCTGCTTTTGGGAACGTAGCGAAAGGTCACAGGTGCTGCCGCCCTCCTGCCGCCGCCGTTGCTGTACCTTGAGTTATGGGCCCTGTCAGGACTATTCACCGGGCCTTGCAGCCCCCCCCGGGGGGGGTCCAGTTCCTACTTTTTTATTATGTGGGTCATTATTGATTTGATGTGTCAAATCGGGCCTAAAATGAGCGGCGCCATCAGTCTTTCAGAGGCTGCTTGTCCTCGTCGGTGTCCTGTGGCTTTGTCTTTGTGTAGGCTGACAACACAACAGGGCTGTTGGGGGGGGGGGGGGGGAGTAATGGCACGTCACCGTGCACTCAGAACATCAGTGGTGGGGGCTCCTTGATTGGATCTTCTCGTCACCTCGTCTCCACCCTGTCAGCACTGTTCACGTCGACTCAAGCCTTGTGATTTTTATTCTGCTTAGATTTCACCCATTCAGCAGAATCGGAACGGCGCCGCTCCCGTCTGCCCCCGTCTGCCCCGTCTGCTCCCGTCTGCCCCGTCTGCCCCGTCTGCCCCGGCTCACCGGCGGAGGCGAAGACGGTTTCAAGGCTGGAAGCGTCTTCTTTAGCAACACCGGCAACTTCCAGTGTGACTCCCAACAAAGGGAATTCAAAGCAGTTGGGATCTGACTGGAAACAACGACTAGAACGGGTTTGGGCTGGTGTCTGCTGGGGGGGGGGTGTTGGTTTATGGTTTATGGGGGGAGCTGCAGGACTTCCTGCACCGACTCATTAAATTAGAGCCTCTGTTGTTCCGGGTTAATTAAAAAGAGGCTTTTCTGCTGTTATGTTGCATCACTTCAGTGGTAGAAGCTGGAACCACACGGCCCCTTACAGCACCTGTTTGCTAATTTGGTTCAAACGTGTCATTTGTTTGGACACCAAAGCTCCGCGGAGCTCTTATTCCTCGCCTGAAAAGATGCGGTTGATGTGCTGATGTTACACTTCCTCTCACCAACGCGCCCTCGTGTCCCCACAGAAACTGGTCGGGAACGTGAACTCGGAGGTTGTTGTCCAGAACAAGCTGTCCCACCCGGTCCGGACGCGCTTCCTGCGCTTCGTACCTCTGGACTGGAACCCCAGCGGCTGGATGGGCCTCAGAGTGGAGGTGTACGGCTGCTCCTACAGTGAGTGGGCGGACACACACACACACACACACACACACACACACAGACGATACTCTGCCAGCTCCAGTAAATACAAGGACGCGTGTGAGAACCCGTTTTTCCCTCTTTTTTTAAGCGAGGTGAATACGTCCAACCTAGAACCCGCCAGAACACCTCTGTAGCCGTAGCTTCCTGCGGATTTTCCGATGAAAGGACTGTGACGGGGTGAATATTGTCGAGCCCTTGTTGCAGATGACACTTTAACGCACTCCAGCTTATTACCATCACGTTCATTATCTAGTTTGCTTGCTGTTTTCTCATCATTACTTAATTATCTCCCTGTCTCTAGTAATGTGTTCTTCCTGAGTATAAATACATAATTATCTCAGGATGAGCTGCTTTCCTACTTCTGGAATAAAAACCTTCTCGGTTCATGACCATTTTTTTCCTCCCCCCGCTACGACAGGAAGAGGAGAAGGTGATTATGGGCTGGCTGTGCACGCCCGGCGTGCGGGAATATCAGCAGATTGGGAAAGACGTCAGGTAGAAGCTACAGTTATGGGAAGGGAGATGGGACGTGTCGGCGCCGGGAGCAAATGCAAATAGCGGCGCGGTGGTGAGGTGCCGCCGGTGAACGGTGGTTAAACAGGAAGTGTCTTCCAGCTCCGCCGTCCACAGTAAAATCCATGTGCTGTGGACTCCCCCTCCCACACACGGCGAAGCTCCTGACGGCGAGCTGGAGAATTAATGCGCTGTGAAACACACTTGGAATATATTGCGCAGATCACTTTGGTAATTCCCAAACCGCATCGGAGAAGTGGAGCGCATTAATGTCTGATGTCTGCGCTGCGACCGCGCGTCACGCGAGCGCCGTTTGAAATATGAAGTGATCAGAACCGACGCCGGCGCAGGTGGATTACACTGGCTTCACTTTAAATCTGGGGAATCGACAGGGGAAAATTAACTCCGATACGGGAACAAGCTCTCAGCCGGGATGTGCGTGTCTAATACTTATGACTCAAAGTTCTGGAGAATTCTTTTTACTAGATGTTTTTATATCTGTATATACTTTTTCTTTTTACTGAGCAGTTGGAGAGGTTGGATGTGGAGTCTGGCTCTGCAGCCCAGGGGACACTTGGAGGAGGGAGGGAGACGGCAAACTAAACTTTATCTCCCTCGGCTTTCAAACAGCCTCTCAGGGAAAAGTCAGATGGAGCGGGGAGGGGGGGTGGAGTGGGGGGGGCGTTGCAGTCTCAACCAAAGCACACAAGCTGCTTCTCGAAACTGTTCACGGGTCGGAACTCCTGGAGTGTTTCCTGTACTTGGCGTCATTACTGCGGCTGGAGCTGGTGCATTGTGGGATACCCAATGTTCCAACACGTGTCACGTCTGACACGTGTGGTCCCTGCTCACCTGGCCACTGGCTAACCCCCCCCCACCCCCACCCCCCCCAGAGACGCCAGCGCCTCATTCAGTCTTCGTCATGACAGATGCAGACGTGTGTGAGCTGTTGGTGGAGCCCATCAACATCCTGACAGAACAGCAGCTCAGCGCCACAGAACATGCTAACGATGCCACGCGCGGCGCACGCCGGCGTCCACACCTACAGCGAGAACACGCAGCCTGTCCACGCCGCCACCTGTGTTCACAATTCACCCGCCTGCGCCGACAGCTGAGCGGCAAATCCTGTCGCTCTTTCCTGCTTCCCAGCGTAACTAATCGGACCAATTAAAACCACACTGATCAACGGCGTAGCGGAACGCCGGAGAAAACCGCCGGAGCAGAACCCGCAGTGCTTATTTTTGGCCTCTGCTGGTTTGGTGTGAACGGAGGGGGGAAGGATTTACGGGCTGCGCGGCAGGCTGGCGAGGTCTCGGCGTCGGCTGTCAGTCAGGAAGATGCTGCATCAGAGGGGCCACAGCAGCATCACCAGCAAAGCTTCCGAGACAGCGATGCCTTATTTTAACGGCACGGCTCCGAAAGGATGCGAGAAGCACCAGAAATGGCCTCTGTCTACATTTATGTAAATGTGACAGACCTAAATTGTGTGTTTTGTATACGGGTAAAAGGCAGCGTTACAGGTCTCCCGGCAACCGACGCCGTCGCCCAGACGGAAGCCTTCAGGAGATTAATGCGCCTCCTCCGCCATCGCGCATCCCTAAACGCGTTTTTGTGCGCGTATCATCCCGAAAGAAATTACAAGCACTTGACGTTAAACGCTGTAGCAACACGTTTATTAAGTGCTGTTCCGTCCCAGAGATTATTCCAAATTAAAATGACAATTCCTATCAGTCGCGGTTCTGCACCAGCCAACGTTTTACCATAATTCCCGGCTGTATATCACAGGCCACAAATCTTCCGTTTTCCCAATAAAACGGGTTTACGCGACGCCGCGGACGTTTTTTCCCGGAACGCCGCGACCGGACGCTCGGCTTTAGCCAATCAGCTCAGGCCAAGATTAAACGGTGGATCAATCATGTCAAGCGTTCCAACGGGAGGTTTCCTCGCTCCTGGAACGACGACCTTCACGCCATAATGGACGGCGTCAGGGCAGCGTCGGGCCTTTGATGGTCCCTTTGCGTCGTTAGAGGCCGCAGCATCGTTAGTAGCTCGGTGGGACTATTGTCTTTGACCACTTGATATTCCTACGACGCTCCTGCTCATTGAGATCGAATCTATACTCCATTCCCATCTCGAGGGTCTCCCAAGGTCGCGGAGCCGCGTCCACAGGCTCGTGGCTGCAGCCACTTTACGGTTCAAAGCGCCTCTTTGTAGCGCAGGATTAAAGGTAGCATGAAAAATCAGGTGCAAATTAAAGAGTGGAGGGCTTCGGTCCTGATTTCGGCTCTGATGATGCGTCCTCCTCTCTTTATCCTCTTCCTTTTATCTCCTTCCTCTTGAAAGGCCCCTCCGATCCCGATTCTCCACGATTCAATTAAAGCTGCATCTGCATGAGGAAGGCAGACTTTGGGTCTGGCTCTGGTCGTGGGTCTGGGTCTGGTCGTGGGTCTGGCTCTGGTCGTGGGTCTGGGTCTGGTCGTGGGTCTGGGTCTGGGTCTGGTCGTGGGTCTGGCTCTGGTCGTGGGTCGTGGGTCTGGGTCTGGTCGTGGGTCTGGCTCTGGTCGTGGGTCTGGGTCTGGTCGTGGGTCTGGCTCTAGTCGTGGGTCGTGGGTCTGGGTCTGGTCGTGGGTCTGGGTCTGGGTCTGGTCGTGGGTCTGGGTCTGGTCGTGGGTCGTGGGTCTGGGTCTGGTCGTGGGTCTGGGTCTGGTCGTGGGTCTGGGTCTGGTTGTGGGTCGTGGGTCTGGCTCTGGTCGTGGGTCGTGGGTCTGGGTCTGGTCGTGGGTCTGGGTCTGGTCGTGGGTCTGGGTCTGGGTCTGGTTGTGGGTCGTGGGTCTGGCTCTGGTCGTGGGTCTGGGTCTGGGTCTGGTCGTGGGTCTGGGTCTGGTCGTGGGTCTGGGTCTGGTCGTGGGTCTGGGTCTGGTCGTGGGTCTGGGTCTGCCAACAGGCTGTAATTATTCCCATCATCGGCCGCTGTGCTTATCCAGCAGGAGTTATTTTTTCCAGTGTCGTTTTTTTCCTATTCTTCTTGTTATCGGTGCGATTACTTGTTATTTTTCTCGCACTTCCACCCCCCCCCCCCCCCATCACCACCCCCCCACCTCCTACAGATTTGACAGAGATTTATAGTTTTCATGAAAATGAAGCCCGAGACCATGGCAACCCTCCTGGAGAACATCTAGCATCAAATTAGAAGCAGCACACGACGCTTTTTCCACCTCATTTGGTTCCTAATTCCAAACTCAAAGTCTGGTGTGAAAAATTATTCCTTTTCTTTTTTTAACGTGTGAATTCCCACCAGGGCGGCGCGAGGGGGAGGCGTGTCGCCCCGCCTTCCTCGCCTCGCCGTCCCACGCGTGTTCCCGTCCCAACCCGTGACGCCTCCTGTCCTTGCAGAGTCCTACGTGGCCGACTTCGACGGCAGGAGCTCGCTGCTGTATCGGTTCAACCAGAAGTCCATGTCCACGCTGAAGGACGTGATCTCGCTGCGGTTCAAGAGCCACCAGGCCGAGGGCGTGTTGCTGCACGGGGAGGGCCAGCGCGGGGACTACATCACCCTGGAGCTCCACCGGGGCCGACTGGACCTTTACCTCAACTTAGGTGCATTTCCATAAGACAAGCGAGGCCTTTTGAAGGCACAATCGTCGGATTTGTAGCTACAGTTAATCCCGTTGCTAAGCGATTCGCACAAATGCTCCCAAAATTAGCTGCAGGTGATTATTTTTGCAACGGCCCGTCCATCAAGCGCCTCTACTTCCTGCTCCAGAGGAGGGCGGCGGGAGGATTAGGCGCATTTTATCGAGCTTCTTTTCCCTCCCGGCAGACGACGGCAGGCCGCGGCTCAGCGGCGGCCGCGTGGCCGTGACCGTGGGCAGCCTGCTGGATGACGAGCACTGGCACTCGGTCCACATCGAGCGCTTCAACAGGCAGGTCAACCTCACCGTGGACGCCCACACGCAGCACTTCCAAACCGGAGGAGAGGGCCACTCGCTGGAGGTGGACTACGAGGTGAGTCCACGTGACGGCCGCCTCACGTGACCAGGTGGGGGGCGGGTTAAATGGATCCACGGAGCGCGGCGCAGACAGCCCCGTCATTACAAACACGGCGACGATGAGCCTGGGGGGCCCGGGGTAAACAGTCTGCAGTTAGCGAGGAAGCCCTGGGGAGGCGCCGCGTTGTCAAATGACATTTTTACAAGTTGTTTTTGTTCTCTCGGAGGAGTAGAAGACCGGGAATGCTGGCCTGATTATTATTTTCATCCCACGTCTAAACAACGTCCCCGATAAATAGATTACGTTGCGTCCCCGCTACCTAAATGTGCGTTAGCGCTTGTCAAAGCCGATTTTGGGGGATCCCCGGGGGCCATTTACGGATTCCATCCAATTACAGTTTCCTGCTCCGCTAAAGGAGCGACGGAATGTCTGATTATCCCGATTCTCCCGCTGAAGGAGGACCCGAAACTTTTCCAATCTCCTTTGGCATTAAAGCACATTTGCTTCACGAGTCCGAAACGACTTTGGGTGTTTAGATGTTCAAACACGTCCCTCGTTCTCCTCTGGAGAGGTTTGCTCCCGTCCCTCTGTTCGTTAGCCAAGGGTGAGCTCATCTAATGTGTCCACGCTGCGACAAATTCCTTGGAATTAATTTGGCTTTGTGTCTTCTGCGATAATGCAATTAACAGAGATTTATCATTATTGAGACGATGATTAGTGGGACATTAAAAGGCTGCTGGGAATCTGGTCGGGATCAGTCTCAGGGACAGGAAGAGGAAGCGTTGGATTATTGGTTGGTTTTAAAAAATCAATGATTTGTCAGATATGGCCAGAACCAGCTCTGGAAGCAGAGCTCCGTGCATGAACGACGGTCTCCGTGCGCACGCTCCTGTTGCGTCACGCCGCCGGCCGCATGTGCGGCGCCGTTTTTATCCCCGTGACGTTCAAATGTCGCCAAAATGAGCTGAGACCGGGAACAGGAAAGTTCATTTCCTCTTTTATTCGGACGTGAAATGGCCGAACGTTACCTTCAGATACACACACACACACACACACTCACACACACACACACACACACACACACACACACACACACACACACACACTCACAGCCCAACGCTGCCGCGTGTGATTGACAACAGTTTTATCCCAACACTAATCTGCTGCGTTAACAGCCCCCGCTCCCCTGGGAAGCCTTTCAAAATGACTTTGTGGGGATCCGGACACAGGAGCATTAAAGCGGGGAGCAGCGGCGCTCCGGGATGATGAGGCCCGGCTCGCAGTCATTTCCAGTTCATCCCAGAGGCGCTGGTGAGGGCAGAGGTCAGCGCTCCTCGCCGAGCTCCCCCGCACCAAAGTAAAAGACTCCTTTTTGAAGTTTTCCGGCGTTTTCTCCGAGGTCAGGGACGAGGAACCCGTTTAAACATCCGGCGCCGGGTTTGTTGCTCTCCCTGAGCCCACATTAATATTTCCGCATTAGGTATCAGAACGCGTCCGATCGGGTTCTGCCGGTGAATTACAGCGCGAGTTTTTATGCAGTTTAGTCATCCATCGGAGCGCCTGCCCTCGTAAGTGTTAAGAGCAGTTTCCGCTTCTATTTGTGGTTCGGATGAAAACATCCATCACTAATCTGACAAAAGAGAGAAATCTGAGGGTTTTTTCTGGTCCAAGGACCCAAACGGATGATGAAAAGAGGAGTTTGACGCTGAAAATTCACGATCTCTCCTGTCTCCCGACGGCCACAGCTGAGTTTCGGGGGCATCCCGCTGCCCGGCAAACCCGGCACCTTCCTGAGGAGGAACTTCCAGGGCTGCATGGAGAACCTGTACTACAACGGGAACAACATCATCGACCTGGCGAAGAGACGCAAGCCGCAGATCCACAGCGTGGTGAGTTCGAGTCCTCCGCCGCTGCATCCGGGTAGATCCACAACGTTCCTTTTAACGGTCCTTAAAGGCCCTTTTATGAGATCCTGTTTTAAGTCGGATGAACCGGAGCAGTGATGCTAAAGATGAGGAGAAACGGCCGGAAAAGCTCCTTAGGAGGTGACATCTTCAGGCAGCTTCTTCTGCTTCTTCTCCTCCTTTTTCTCATCAGATCTGAGACACGTTTCAATGCGGCTCTGAGATGAATTCCCGTCCCGTTTTCCATGTTTGTGGGATGAAAAGAGTCTGAGGGGAATTGAGCTGAACGCTGCGGCGGGATGGCGATTCTTTGATTTGGGATTTTAACAGAAATGTGTGTTTATTTGAACAATTAAGCCTTTTTCTTTTACATTTCTTTCCTTATTTTCCTTTGAATGTTATTTCTGGTCACTAATAAACAGACAGAGACGGTTTTGCTCATGTTCACGTTCACGTTTAACCTTTTTTCCCCCTGTTAAAACCCATTTTTAGGCTTTATTCTCTCTCCCACGGTTGCATTTGCTGGTATTGACCTCAGATAAAGTGAGTCTATATAGAGCTCTTGTTGTGGCCCAAAATGGCTAAATTAAAGCCGGCTCGTCCCAGTGCAGACGTGGAACCCTCTATGTGCTCCTCGCCAGCATGAATAGATTCATCTGGGCCGTCGGCCTCCCGCACAAATCAGCGGGCCAAAGAGCCACATGACACATCTCATCTGGGGCGTCGGCGGCCTTTTAATATCTGACGGCTGCGTTAAAAGGCCTGTAAGACAACAGGGAGGTGGGGAGCGGCGCCGCCATGATGGAGGCTGTAATGGAATTTCAATGGGGCCATCTCCCCGAGGTTGATGGGAGGGAATCTTATTGAGAGTCAAAGAGCTGTGATTGCTCTGTTCTGGCCCGCGGGCGCCGGGGCTGATGGGACCGCGACCTTAGTCAACATCACCAGTCGGTGTTTGAATATGCCGACCGCGACCTTTGCACTGGACAGAATTACACTGAAATCCAAACCGATTTTTTTTTCTTACCATTTTCGGTATTATAGGCCAGGAGCAAACACATTTCCTGGATTCATCTCCAATCATCTCGCCTCCCTCCCAGTTTGTGCTTACTTTGGGTTTTAAACAGACTCCGGCCCGGGTGGACTTTATCACTATCGCCGGGAAAATTGGTTTTTTTAAAATTGCCAGTGAGTTTCAGAAGGCAAAAATGGTACTTTAGAATTATTTTGTCAATTATTTTCTGTCCTGTGAGATTCTTGAAAAGAATTAGGTGGGTAATTGATACCACTTCCATGTCTTGAAAGCAAATATGAGACCAGTTAATGGAAAATGGCTCCCTCCTCAAGTGAACCCGACCTACCAGCACTTCTAGAGTCCCAACTGGTCAGGCCTCATCCGAGGTCGAGTTGATGGAGTTTATATTTTCAGGGTAGAAAAAAACGGAATCTGTCTCATTTCTGGGGAGATGGAAGTAATCGCAGTGTATTTGACCGTAGCGCTAATGAGGCTACGGCTGCGCTAGCGTTCCACTCAGAGGCACAGCAGCGGTAGAACCCGGATCTTTTTGGCCTCTTGTAAACAAGGCTGCCCTGAAAGAACCCTGACAGTCAACAGAGCATTCTGGCAATGGGAGGGGGGGGGGCATATGAGTTAAATATGATGCGTATTTTGTTTCCCTGCTTATGCTGCTTAATAAGACAGACGCAACCTCGGCGCTCCGGACCGGCCGTCTCCCTCCTTAGACTCATTTCCTGAACTGAAGCTCCCACTGCTGGACCAGATGCTGAATCATCATGTTGAGTAAACAAGATAACAAGGGCGGGGGGGGGGGGGGGGGGCTGACAAGGAAAAGGGGCAAAAACCGCTGATGAGCATATAAAAATAAAGAAAACACAATAACCCACCATCGAAGTCTACAGAAAACCTACACATACCGACCAGTACCTCCAGTTTGACTCTCACCACCCACTGGAACACAAGTTGGGAGTGATCAGAACTCTCCAACACCGGGCCAGGGAAATACCCACCACATCCCAAGGCAGAAAGAAGGAACAGAACCACATTAAGACAGCTCTCAAAACATGTGGCTACCCAGACTGGGCCTTCACCAAAACCTCAAGAAAGCAAGACCTCAGCAAAGGAGAGGAGGAGAGAAACAAACGCCGCAGCGTTTCCATCCCCTACCTGTCTGGAGTCTCGGAGAAGTTTAGGAGGATCCTCCAGAAACACGACATACCGGTTCATTTCAAACCCAGCAACACCCTCAGACAGAGGTTAGTACACCCAAAGGACAAGACACCAAGACCCAAACAAAGTAATGTTGTTTATGCTGTACAGTGCCAGGAGAAATGCAAGGAACTGTACATTGGGGAAACCAAACAACCTCTACACAGAAGAATGGCACAACACAGACGTGCCACCTCTTCGGGTCAGGATTCAGCAGTCCACTTACACTTAAAGGAGAGTGGGCACTCCTTCGAGGACAGCCAAGTACGGATACTGGCCAGAGAAGACCGCTGGTTCGAAAGGGGGGTCAAGGAAGCTATCCATGTTAAATTGGAGAAACCATCCTTAAACAGGGGTGGTGGCCTGAGGCACTTCCTATCACCCACATACAATGCAGTCCTCCACTCCTTCCAACAGCAAAACAAACATTCACACCATTCCAAGAGACCCAGTGACTCATCACCATGTGACCCAGCAGACAAAGGGGAGACATCTCAACAGAAACTAGGTCAACGACCCGACCAACGACCCTGCTAACGACTCTCAGGTGACCACCCAGATCATTAGCATGCAAATGGTCCAGGGGCTATATATTCTCAAGCTCTCTCCCCAGCGATTTCAGAACTGAAGAAGCCTTCTGGATAGAAGGCGAAACGTCTTCAAGAGAAGAAACCCAGTCCAGTTGACAGAGAAAACTACCTTGGATACAATGACCTGGATGACTGAGAATTTACACAGACAATAACCCAAGGTGACACTAAACAGATGAGGGCAACAGATGCCACCTGCTGGCTCTGCTGGTGTCTGGAGCTGGAACCATCAGGCACGGTGATGGGATCTGGTCTAGGATGGATGGATGGATGGGTGGATGGATGATGGATGGATGAGGGATGGATGGATGAGAGATGGATGAATGGATAGGTGGATGAGGGATGGATGAATGGATGGATGGATGGATGGATGGGTGGATGAGGGATGGATGAATGGATAGGTGGATGGATGGATGGATGGATGGGTGGATGGATGGGTGGATGTTTGGATGATGGATGGATGGATGGATGATGGATGGATGAATGGATAGGTGGATGGATGGATGGATGGATGGATGGATGGGTGGATGAGGGATGGATGAATGGATGGATGAGGGATGGATGAATGGATAGGTGGATGGATGGATGGATGGATGGGTGGATGGGGGATGGATGAATAGATAGGTGGATGGATGGGTGGATGGATGGATGGACGGATGGATGGATGGATGGATGGATAAGGGATGGATGGATGGATGGATGGATGGGTGGGTGGATGGATGGATGAGGGATGGATGGGTGGGTGGATGGATGGATGGATGGATGAGGGATAGATGGGTGGCTGGATGGATGGATGGATGGATGGAGGATGAATGAGGGATAGATGGATGATGGATGGATGGGTGGGTGGATGAATGGATGGATGATGGATGGATGAGGGATAGATGGATGAGGGATAGATAGGTGGGTGGATGATGGATGAGGGATGGATGGATGGGGGATGGAGGGATGATGGATGGAGGGATGATGTATGGATGGAGGGATGATGGGAACAGCAGGTTGATCCAGCAACATTCAGGACACCAGAGTGATTAGTAGCTCTCTGAAGCCTTTTGCTAGCGCTCGGCGGCGGCTGCTGGTTGACGTTCATCCATCACTGGAGAGTAGCTAACGCAGTGATGAGGTCGTGCCGTCGCCACGCCGTTATTTCCACGTGTTGACAACTGGATTTACAGCTCAAGACCAAACGTCGACGCTGTTTCAACAAACAGGTGGAAGCAGATGAGGCTGCGAGCCGTCAGAATCCACCTCCCACGTGATGTCAGGAGCATTAGCCCGACTGCGGAGATGGGAAGAAGCAGATCCGGACTGATAGAGTCTTCACCCCGGTTTCCTGATTGATACGGCGCTGGCGCGGTCGCGCCCGTGCGGCCTCCAAAGGCTACGTGTTGTTGCAGATATGCTAATGAGGCGGCGGCGGGAGGCTGCTCCCGTCACCCCGTGGCTTCCCACTGTAGCCCTTTCCCGTGTTTATGCTAATCAAGCCAGCTCTCTCCTGGATAACTGCTTCTTTGACAGATATGAGATTGTTATCGATCCACACATTTAAATATGCTCGGAAAATACGAAACCAGGAAAAAAACAAACCATCTTTGCTGAATGTCAGGCTGCGGGACCCTTGAACCCGCCCCTGATTGATTCCTGCGCCGTTGTTTGCGATGCTGCCCTGCGTTTAGCCTCCTGTTAGCAGAGTTGGCAGATCCTGACTAGCTGATGAGTTTATAAGCACTGAACCATAAATGGCAGCTGCTCGTCCGCTTTTCCCGGGAAGATGTACGCGACCTGGATGCTCTGGGAGTCGAAAAGTTCCTTTTTTTTGAGCTTCTCTTGTCAGATAATCTGTCCATAACACCTCCGCACAGTTGCTGCTACAGCATAAAGAGCATAAAGAGCACGTGCTATAGATATTAGATGGCCTTTCTTCTTCTCAACTCCTAAAAGAGCTGTTTCGGCCGATGAAAAGCCCACTTTTTGTTGGAGGGACTGTTGTTTTAGTGCAGATGCCTGGTGTTTATTTCCCCATTTCTCTGGTTCGATGGCTCTTCCACTTCTACTCCTGTGAAAAAGGGGGCGATCTTGTCGTGCCGGACGAGGTCTGTGAAACAAACGAGCCGGCCCCAAACGCCACAGCCTCAGACGAACGGTGAAACGAAAGCTTCTCCATCTCGCCCCCGGCTCGTCGCTCACGTCTGCATCCGTCTCCTTCCCGCAGGGCAACGTGACCTTCTCGTGCTCGCCGCCCCAGCTGGTGTCCTGCACCTTCCTGAGCTCCAGCAGCAGCTTCCTGTCGCTGCCGTCGGCGGCCGCCGCGGGCGCAGGGGGGTTCTCCGTTCGCTTCCAGTTCCGGACGTGGAACGCAGACGGGCTTCTGCTGTCGCTGCAGCTGAACCCGGAGCCCCAGAGACTGGAGCTGCGGATCAGCAACAGCCGGCTGTCCCTGACCCTCCAGAACTCAGGGCGACAGAAATCAGAGGTCTCAGTGGGTGAGTCGGATTCTAAAATAAAAACACGTGCAAAAACTCAAAGACCCCTCAGACTAGACGGCCCAGCAGCTGCTGAGGTGCCAGTCTGTGCACGTGAGGCGTTTACATGTGCCACACTTAGCAGTTAATAGTGGACTTGCTCTCTCCGTAGGAGGAAGCTATTGTGCATTAGTCCTCGGAAGGGTGCGTTCAGGCTCCAATCATTGCTGGTTTTATTCAGCGCTCATTTAATAACCCAGTTAAAGTGTTACACTTTTCAAATATATTACTTTCTTTTGATGTCTGTGAGGGCTCCACAGGTGGGGAACAAAGTCGTTGCTAAAGGAGGTCCAAAACTGAACAAATAAACAAAACTGGCTAAAACGACGGATCCCAGAGTCACTTGAACGCACCATGAATCGTTAAGCCTCCTGAGACCTTTTAGTTAACACAGGTTTTGTTAGTTGACGCCAGGGAAAACACGGTTACCATGGTTACAGCGTGGGTTTTCGGCCGTTTTAGAATCTGCTGGTGACAAAATTAATTCAAAGAAATGTGGGTGAGATTCGTGCTTTCGCACACAGGAATTATTGAGCCCTGTGGGTCGGAGGTCACTTTCTTCTGGCCGTTCTGGGTTCGAGATAAAGCTTTTGAATTTAGGAGCTTTTCTATTTATAAGTGAGTTTCACCAAAAAGGGATGAAGAATAATGATTTCTTAAGGCGATTTGTCAAGCTGACAGTAATTTTCTTTGTTCTCTGTGTGTGCGTGAGACTTTTTGGAGGATGTTTTAATATAGAACACTTTTGCTGCCCCCCCGCCCACATGTGTTTTGGGGCGACTCGTCACCGTTTTTTCCTCTTATTTGCTGTCACATAAACGCATCTGCATGAAGTGGGTTTCGAGTTCCCCAAATCAAATGATTGCCATCCTCGCTCGACCTTGGAATCTCCAGCCGACCGCATGATTGCGAGCGGCGCTCCGACCAACCAAAGTCATTTCATCCAAATTCTTTTATCAGCTTAGAAGTTCAATAACCTCAAAAAAACCCCACCATTCTTTCCTGGTGAGAAATATCACCGGATCCCCTGTCTGGGATCGGTTAGCCGAGATTATCGAGACAGCCGTGATTGTTTGGGGAAGGCGGACTTTCTGCCGATGGCGGACTCCTGGGAAATATAGATGGAGAGGACGACCTGAGGGACAATATTCCCTTTATTTATATAATTCATCCCAGAGATTAAATTACCTGCCTGCAGCCGGGGCGACGAGCGGCAGAGCCGCAGCACGAGGAGCACGAGGAGTTTGTTTCATGAGCGGAGGCCTCGGTGATTCAGGTTCGTTCTGCTGCTTTACCCGTTTGTCTCGGAGCGTGATGGTCCGTCGTCCCCTGCTCTCCCGGTGCTGCCGTGATGGAGGTCACTGCTGAGATTATTATTGACCGGGGCCTCCGATAGCATCTCGCCGACAAGTGCGGGGCTCTCGTGGAGCGACTCGGCACATTTTAATTTGCCTGAGAATAATCCCTGGGATCTGCTGCGTAAAACCCACATTCATCCCCCTTAAATGTGCCTCCCAAGCACAACCCGGGGGGTAAATCCCTTAATTTCATTAGGACACCAAAGCAGCGCCAGTCCCATGTGTCCAATGGGCGCCGGACGCGTGGGGGGCAACAGGGGTGGGGGAGGTTAGTGCTGATAAAGGCCCCCTGGGGTGACTGTGCAGAGCTCTAAAGAGTCCACGTTGTCAGTTTATGGGGCAAGAACCACCTTTGCTGGTGGAACTTTATCTGTAGATTTAGATG
Source organism: Takifugu rubripes (assembly GCF_901000725.2). NCBI lineage: Eukaryota > Metazoa > Chordata > Actinopteri > Tetraodontiformes > Tetraodontidae > Takifugu > Takifugu rubripes. Next base: position 26,058,221 of record NC_042285.1, on the reverse strand, counting down.
CAGCTAAAGATGCAGCTAAAGTTTTCTTTTGTTACAGATCAGCAACACACAACAATTACTTGCTCTGCTCCCCCAGAGTCCCCTAATCTTCTCTTCCAAGGCCGTGTGAGTGTCTGATGTCTCCTGCCGTGCGGGCGCTAATGAAAGAGGCTGCTAACGCTGCTCTTTGAGTGAAGACCTTCATGTTCCTGTCGCTTCAAAGCTGAATTCTCCAACTATTTAATGGTGCTTTAGCAACACAAGATGTCCGTTTGTCATCTCGGACGTGCGCAAATGCAACAATTCTCAACAGCCCAGTTGTCAAGCATGTGGTTAAACATGTTTATATCCCGAAGCTTCCAGGGATGGAGGGAGGGTTCCCCCGCCGGGCCGTGCCACGCCGGGCCGGGCCGGGCCGGGCCGTCCTGGTCCCGGAGCAGCTAGTGACGCTCTGGTGTCAGGAAAAGGGTTAAGGGGTTATTTTTCTTATCTTTCAAGGAACCGTCACGCAACCCCACTGATGTGATGCCGAGAAGAAAAGCCATTATATCGGTCCTGAAGGTAGTGGTGGAAGCTCGGCCGGCAGTGGGGGCGATAATGAGACGATGAGAGCTGAGCTGGAGGGGGGCATTGTTACCGATGCTCTCCAGTGAGTCCTCATGGGCTTCACTGCTCAACCCATGAAACCGTCAGTGGGGGGGGGGGTGGCCCATGGCGCTCCCACGCTACGGGGGAGCGCTGCGAGCGAAACACAACGCCGGACCGCTGGAGAGATCCTCAAATTCTCCTTGGACAGATCTGATTTTATACTAACGAAAATAACTCCCATGGTGCACTCTGCGTGACCGGCGGCTGCCTCCGAGCGGCGGCGCGGCTCCGGCGGAATGCTGACGCGGCGTGAGTGTGAGCGGCGAGTGGAGGCGTAGATGTCTCATTCCTATTCACAGCTGCCCTCGTCCTCTCCCAGGCTCTTGTCCTCTCGGATGAGCTGTCAATTTCAAAGAAGCGCGTTTGGAGCGGCGTTGCTCATCTGATGACTTTTCTTTTTTTTTTACACTTTCTCTCTCTCTCAGTTGGCTTTTTATATCCCAACATGTCAGATTGGAGGTCAGGAAATACGACTCTAAAAACATTAGAATCACAAGAGATAAAAGATATTACATTAGGTCTGAATTTAGCGTCACGACAGCCGCACGTCCTGCTAAACCTAATGGTTAAATACAAAATGATGCTAGGAACATAGAATATTATAATAAATGTCTCCATCCTTAGTTGATGCAGTCGTTTTAAGTTAACGGAGCTTTATAGGGAGGCTAGTTAATGAAGTCATTCCCACTTTGCAACATGCTAAAAGCTAATTGCTGGCTGTTTGTTTATGAAGCTATAACGCTGTAATAAAACGGCACATTTTTATTAACTGGCTCGGAAGGCTTTAATGGGGAGATGAGAGCGGACAAACAAAGCAGAGGAGCAGTAATTATCGGGATAAGTCAAGGCTGACGAGCGGAATCTGATAATCAAAGGAAAAGTGAGAGGAGAGGACAAGGTCGTCGGAGTCTCGCAGCAGCCACGAAACCCAGTCTGAGCCGGGCTTTGAATCATTTATCCGGCCTGAGAAGGAGAATTCTCTGGAAGCACGTGTGCTGTCACAAACAGGCAGCCCTGCCAGGTTTCAGCCAGACCGAAAGAATAAACGAAGATTGGAAAACATTCCGAAGCTGTCAGACAAATGGAGCCGAGGAAGGAGTGCATTTGCCTGTAGGCGACTGAGGGGATGGAGTCGCACCCAAAAGGAGAAATACTCGGGAAGTGGCTCCCAACCTCCATTTAAGTCCCGTCCTCCTATAAATATATTTTCCAAAAAGCTTCACTTAGGAAGCTCCGCTGAGCACGTTTGGCCCGGAAAAACAACCGAAGCCACGACACTAAAATGTTCCTTTTCTTCAATCCGACCGATTAAACCTGTTTTTCCCTCCTTTTTTCTCAACATATTTGGTAGAAAATCGGATCCTTTCAGCCAGACTGTGACCCCTGACGTGTCTCCCATCAGGGATTATCCGTGTTGTCGAGCCACCGATTCCATCGATTGGTCGTCGTTGTTGTATATTTCCCATCTCGTCTGAAGGCTCCGGCTGCTCCGCACTGCTTTCATGGAAAAGACTGGATTTAATTCCGTCTTCTGGTCCCCTCCTGATGTACGACAGTTGCTCTTCTTGTGCTAATTCAGGGGCGGTGTAGACAGAATCCTGTTAGCATTTGGACTCGCCAAAACAATAAACGGGAATTTTGCTGACGACCGGGGGGTTGGGAAGGGGGGGGGCTGCGTTTGGGGAGTTGAGCGCCGTGACGGAGGAGGAGTCCTCTGACTTTTTCTGAATGTCAGCGCGGAAACAAGAGCGGCGCTAAGAGGAGTTTTGGGACTTTGGAAAGAAAGGGAACTCGCCGCCGCCGCCGCCGCTCGGTGACGCTGTCATAACTCTCGGCAGGTCACAGAGTCAACGACGGGCTCTGGCACGCCGTCAGCCTGGACAGCCGGGATCTGCAGATCGCTCTGACCTTGGACGCCGAGTCGCCGTCCACGGTGGAGCTGTGGCAGCAGCTGGAATCCAGAGGCAACGTTTACTTCGGAGGTACGGTTGTTTGTTTGTTTGCTTTCGCTCCTCCTGGTGCGTCGGAAGTAAAAGTGAGTTTTTCCACGTCAGGCTGCCCCGACAAGGACTGCCAGCGCCAAACTCCGACCTTTCAGGGGTGCCTGCGCCTGGTGTTCATCAACGGGCAGCCGGTGAAGCTCAGCTCCGTGCAGCAAGGCCTGCTGGGAAATTTTAACGAGCTGAAGTTTGACACCTGCAACATAAGAGACAGGTAAAGACGCCGGCGTTCATGTTTGTTTATTCTGTCGCTAACAGAGACGCTTGTCGCGCAGATTTCCGGTTTTAACCCCGGTGAAATCCCCCCAAACGTGCCGGATTTAAAAAGAAAAAAAAGCGGCGTGGAATAACACCGGGGTGACACGCTTGTTCCCCCCCCCCGCGCTGTTAATTTGAAGATGGCAGCGTGTTGTCGGCACAGCCGCTGGAAACACTCCGCCGCCGCGTCCGATAGACACAACACGCTGACAGGATCAGCCAATTAAAAGGCAACAGAAAGTCTGGAACACCTTTTTCCTGACAGAGGAGTATGCTAACGAGCTGCTCCCCGCCAGCCTGTGTGGCACGCTCCCCGATCCCGATCCCTCATTAGCCCGTCCAGCTGTGGGCCGCGGGAACAGGACGGGCAGACCTGCGACCGCACCGAGGCGCCGCGTGTGGCCCCGGAACACAGGAACAAGACAAACATGCAAGCTGCAGCTTTTTACTTTGTGTTGGGCCCCTGGAGCCTGGCTGGCAGTGGGTATGCAGACGGTAATGAGTGGCCAGCCTGTCCACTGCCCCCCCCCCCCCCCGCCTTCATGGATCTTTGAGGAGGTGTTTGAATCCCCTCTGATGGGCTCACATGAAAACCAAATGGCTTCTCAGGGTCAAGGTTATCCTCCATTCTTCCATGCTAGGAGTCAATAGGACAGGAAGAGCATTTAAACCTGAGAGGAGTGTCGGGGACGGCCAAAATAAAACAGGAAGTACACAGAAAAGCATCCGTAATTAGCCAGGCTGTCTGAATTAGCCTCGCACGTCGAGGCTGCTACACAGTTGTGTTCAGTTCTTTCTAGAAACGCATCGCTGTGTTGCTCCAAATTGATGTAATTTGCTGTTATTTACACCCCCTAATGAGCTGCTATGGGCATTTAGCAGGAAGAGTGAATCCCAACAGTCAGCATCCAAAGTCGGTTATTACAGTTAATATTTGTTAACCCCATAAATGCTGACAGATTGTTCGCTATAAGCTAAGCTAGCTCGGAGCAGAGCTTTTCACGGCTCACCAGGCTTCAGATTTAAGTGTCTTCAAATTAAAGTCTTAATATTTTCTGCAGAAAAGAGGGAAATGATTTCGCTCAGCGCGGAGTTAATTGCAGCCCTTCTTCTGAAGGCGTGACTCTTCTGGAACGTACAGCTCGTTAAGATGGGCTCTTATAGGATCTCATAGGGAATAAACTCAGCTCAGGGTTTATATCTCTGATGAACATCAGGAGTGGAATCGATGACGAGCCGCAGCCAGTTTTAAACCCCGAACGCTCTCCAACTGCCTCCAGGCCAGGTTATGAGTTGCCATGGTGATCTAGCCAGGTTAAAGGAGCGGCGCCATTCCAAACGTACCCCTCTAAAATATTGATCCCGCTTCCACCTGTGCTTAAAACAACTTTTCTTGGCAGTAATTTCTCAGCGGCGCTCGGCTTTGTTGCGCATAATCTGTGACTTTTCCACTTCTGAAGCCCAATTTTCCTTCACCTCGTACAGGAGAGGCGCATTAAATTTCAATGTTAAATATTACTGCATTTTAATGTAATTTTAATCACTCATAAATATTAATGCCCCCCTGCATAATTATTTCATAAAAAGATGCAGAGAAACGTCCCACAATGAATCAACCCATTTACATGCATTATGCACCCCAGAATATAAAGCAACATTCTGCTAACTTAGCAGCCTAATTTATTTATTAAGCTAACGCGGGCCAATATTCACTTCAATATTTACCCTTTGAGTCTGTGCGCCGACTCCTGGGGGGGGGATTCTGGCCCCCTCAGCCGCTGAATGCTCCTCCGTCACGGGCGAGAGGTGAACATCAGTTGTCATGGCGGCGCAGAAAAGCTATTGTGCGATGGGTTTATCGGAGCTGAAAACAGCCGTCTGGCACCAGGAAAAGGGTTGGGGAGGGCGCCCCCCCACCCCCACCCTGGCCGTAAACGAGCCGCCGGAAACCAAATAGCTGGCGGCTCAAAAACCACCGCTTTTATTGGCCTCTTTAACGTCCCAAAAACAAATCTTAATCTCGTCGGGCCGTTTTAGCACCTGCGTGGATCAATATGTTGCCTCAAAATTAGGCAACACGCCTAAATGTCCCTTTAATGTGTCATCTGTGCTGATGACTCCGCTCCGTGAATGTTTATGGCGGCCATTATAACGTACCTGCTCTTTAACGACCCCCTCCGAGCGGTAGGGAATTAACTGGGATCCAGTTAGACCCGTTCTAATTAAATCACGTCGGTCCGTTTATGGTCCGGGGTGCCGGTTACCGTAATTCCATGACCTGTAAGGGCACATGTGGACACCGGAGAAAATAGTCTAATGGTAATTAAAGCGGCGGCGGCCACCCGATCCTGGCCGCGGCGGCCCGCGCCGCTGCCGTTAATAGGCGGGAGATGAAAGCGTATGAAATTATAGATGGACGCTCCAAAGGCCGGCAATTACGTGAAACTAAAGGAGGCTCGAGGAAGGGACTATTAATCAGAGGAGAGCGGTCGGGAATTTCTGCGAGGCACTCATTGTGTCAGAACGCCATTAAGGAGCCCCCCTCTGAAGGTGACAGCCGTGCTCTTATTTTTAGAGGCGTCAGCGTCCTTTAAGTTTTTAAATGAAATTCAGACGAGGACGGCTTCGCTCTTGTTGGGGGGTTTTAATGGGACATGAATAAACAGCAGACGAGCGTGTCGGGTGAGTTCCAGAGCGGCTGTTGGTAATTGTATACAGGAGAAGAAAGAGCAGCGCGGCGGCGGTCTGATAAATAAAAGATCAGGTATGTAAACACTAACAAAAGCACGCGGCTCTAATTGGAGCTAATGAAAATACCTGCGAGGTTCCTTTGATGTTGGGTTTCGCTGCTGAAGGAGCTGATTTGTGGAGCAACTAATAACAGAAGAAAAGAGTTTTGGGAGTTAACCTGATTCGATTAGTCAACATAATCCGGCACCATTAGCACCTGTTTGCTGCCGCTACTCTCACGATGCTGGTTTCTCTCCCCCCGAAGCGAATTAATGAAACATTGTTAGTTTCACACAAGTGACGTGATAATAAACGTCAGTAAAACCAGTCAATTAGGGAGAGGACCTAACCAGTCTAACCAGTTCATGGATGGATGGATGATGGAGGGATGGATGATGGATGGATGGATGATGGATGGATGGATGGATGATGGATGGATGATGGATGGTGGATGGATGGTTGGATGGTTGGATGATGATGGATGGATGGATGGATGGATGGATGGATGGATGGATGGAGGATGGATGGATGGAGGATGGATGGATGGATGGATGGATGGATGGATGGATGATGGTTGGATGGATGGTTGGATGATGGATGGATGGATGATGGTTGGATGATGGATGATGGTTGGATGGATGGTTGGATGATGGATGGATGGATGATGGTTGGATGGATGGATGGATGGATGGATGATAGATGGATGATGATGGATGGATGGATGGATGGATGGATGGATGGATGATGGTTGGATGGATGGATGGATGGTTGGATGATGGTTGGATGGATGGATGGATGGATGATGGATGGATGGATGATGGTTGGATGGATGGATGGATGATAGATGGATGATGATGGATGGATGGATGGTTGGATGATAGATGGATGATGATGGATGGATGATGGTTGGATGGATGGATGGATGGTTGGATGATGGATGGATGGATGATGGATGGATGGATGATGGTTGGATGGTTGGATGGATGGAGGATGGATGGATGATGGATGGACGGATGGATGGAGCTGTTCCTTCTGCTGAATCTGGTATTCCTTTTTCATCCCTTCTCCCGGCTCCAGTAACAACCATGTGCTGGGTCCTCCTGACCTCCTGACCTCCTCACCTCCTGACCTCCTCACCTCCTCACCTCCTCACCTCCTGACCTCCTGACCTCTGACCTCCTTTTCCTGCCTCCTCAGGTGTCTCCCCAACCTGTGTGAACATGGGGGCCGCTGCTCTCAGACGTGGAGCTCGTTCTCCTGCGACTGCTCAGGAACAGGATACTCCGGAGCCACCTGCCACAACTGTGAGCACTGATTCCACTTCAGTTTGTTCCCAAATAATCTGCACCCAGCTCCACACACACACACACACACACACACACACACACACACACACACACACACACGCCCACACACTGATGGAGTTCTGCACTTCACACCACCGGGATGCTCAGCGTGAACTTGGCCCCGGACGGCGTGACACGACCTCGCAGCCTTCGCCACTCTCTTCCTTTCATCGTCTCCCAGCATCCCCACATCCGTAAATATCTCCAGACCCGCTGCCTTCACACTCGCTCGGCAGCTTTTCCTCGCGGGTGTCGTTCTCTGACATCCTCCCAACAATGCCTTGATATCTGCTGCTTGGAAAAACGTGGAAAATTCCTGCTGAGTTCTTGTTTACGTGCAGGCAGGCGCTTTTTCCCCCCCTGGCATGTCGGAGGGATCCGTGACAGATCACAGCATCTTCTGATATAAAAAAGCACATTTTTAGCAGCTGAAGAGATTAAAATATATACACATCTATAAAAGTCAAACACAGACGGAACTCTGAGCCGAGTTTTGGGAGCGGCGGTTATATTTGACTTAAAAAAAGGAGAGAGAGTCTCACAAAACCCGGAATGACCCAGACGGGAAGCTGCGAGTTGGCGGAGTCTGTGTTTACATAAATGCAGCTTGTGCATCTGATGTGCTGATTCCACGTCCTCCATCAGGAGCAGAGCCTCCGAGGGGAGGAGGGAGCTGTAGTCCGCACCAACATTCCCGGAAAATTAAATTAGCGGGACTTTTTTCACCGAGTATGAAAAATCCTGGAGCCCTCAAAGTCTCTGGAGGAGGACCCGCCCTCCGTTCTTCCCTCTGCTCACTGTCTTGTTAACCACCGGGTCGCCAACGCCTCCACAGAAGAACCTCGTCCACCCAGGCGTCCCCCGACCCGGACTGGGTCCTTCTGGGTCGGGGGACGGCCCAGGACCAGGGCCTGGCAGACGGCGCCGCGCCAATTAAAGCTGACCTGCGGTCGTTCCGGGGGACCGGGAGCCCTCCGCGACATCAGAACTTGGCATCGTCTCCATGCAGAGACACCTGAGTCACGCGTCGATGGAGAAACTCTCACCGCCGGCGTGACATTGTTCACCGGCCAAATGCCAAATGACAGAGTGCACGTGGGAGTGCTGCGCAAGAGTTTGTCAAAGTTTCTCACTGGACGCACGCCAGACAGGCGTAGGCGGAGCTTTAATCAGGGCCGACACCACCAGAGAGGGGGGGGGGGGGGTAGCGTCGAAAACAGGACCTGGTTTGTTGAATAATGCGGATCAGCTGGAAGCAGCATCTGAAGACGGAGGTGGAGCCGCCTTAGAGGGCACGAACGGGCTCGGTTCCGGCTCCTCGGCCACCGGGGGTGTGAATGTGACCCAGCGCTTGGGGGCAGAGCCGCGAGCAAACATTCCATTTAACAGGAGCGGAGGTGCAAAGTGTTCTGGATCATGTCGTGGAAACACCGACGCCTCGCAGATTTACACGTAAAAGCACTATGAGAGCGCCTTCAACGGAGCCCGGTGAGCTTCTCTGGCTCTCCTCCTCCGAGTCTTCTCGCGTTTCCTTTACAAGACTTCAATTATTTCGAAAATGTCCTCCTCCGGGTTTTTAAGCGTTTTGTTTATGTTCCTATCGCACGATTAGATCCGCGTCTCCCCACCCAGAACCACCGTTCAGAAGACATCTTAGTCAAAGCCCCGGCGTGGATCCGCATCCACACAGAAGTGTTTGTGTTACCGAGCAACATCTGCCCATAAGGAACAGAAACATATGGCGTGGAGAAGCTCATCCATAAAGATGCCGCGCACCCGGATGAGTCACACACCGTGAAGCTGCTGCCGCTGCTCATGGGAAAAACTCATTTGGTCCCCACAATGCTTGTTTTTTTTCCTCCCCCAGCCATCTACGAGTCGTCCTGTGAGGCCTACAAGCTGATTGGCAGCTCCTCGGGCTACTACTCCATCGATCCGGACGGGAGTGGCCCCCTGGGGCCCACGCAGGTGTACTGCAACATGACAGGTGAGATCATTGTAGTTCACGTGTTGTCACCTTTGCTCTTTTTGAGTTCCTTTGAGAACAGGCAGAAAGCTCAGACTAAAGAGTCCAGTCACGTCGGGCCCCGGCCACATCGATCGGCGCCGCGGCTATCTGACAGTTAACCATCCAGTAATAAATCACTACAGACACGCGGGGCAGCTCCTGAGAGTTTCCAACATAACCGTGAGGAGTCAATATCTCCTCCGCCCGTGCGGTTACGCCACCACGGCCCGGCGCCTGACCTCCGCCCGCTCGGTTCCGATGAACTCCAAAAGCTCTCGATCCCGTAACGGGAGGAATCGCGTGCGGGCGTCTGTGCTTCCGAAGGCAGGCGTGTTTTGCTAAGCGGAGCGTGCACCTCAGCGGCGTTTCAATCTGCCCGCCGTCCCGGTTCATTAGGCCCATCAGACGACGCGCGGACGTATTTACCTGCGTGATGAATCTCTGTCGTTACTCAGGTGTCGAACAACAGTGCTAATAATACCTATTTTCCTGTGACAGTATCATTGAATTTTATGCTGCCTAAGCGACTTCGAAACATCTGGCTACCCGTCAGCAAAGCGAAACAATCCTTTATTTTAAATAAATCAGGAAAACGGTGACGTCATTAACAGCCGCGGGGCCACAGAGGGTCATTTTAACCGATTACCTGATGGTTAAAGCGCTCTGGTGTCCAGAACCAGCGGGCTGAATGGGCTCGTGTGGGAGCCCCTTCAGATCTTCATTCACCAGTAATCTGTTGTGGACCTAAACTCTTGTTTTCTAGACGCGAGTGAGCGTAACCTTGGAGCGGAGGCCTGACAAGTCATTATGTTTACGCAGCAGCCAGCCTTATCCTGTCTCAAACTTTAATTAAAAGAGAAAGTTATCAGCGCTCCCACCAAATAATGCAGGCATCCCCGGGGCTGCGGGCTAAAATAGGAATCCTTTTCTTTTTAAGCTCCGCTGAAATCATTAAAAGTTGAGCCTCCTCAAATTAAAAAAAGTGTCATGACCAGATTACAGTTGAACAAGCTTCCAAACCTTAAGTGTTGCTCGCGACCTCCGGGGGCCGGGGTTGTTATGAGAGCGAGGGGGCGTCGGCGGAAGGGTTGATCCTCTCGGGGGCAATAATGCGCTCCGTGAATTTTAATGGCGTTCTGCCGCGAACTCGTGTTTGGTGTGCGACTGTGACATTTACCGCTGGTGGGGAGGGGCGACCGAATGGGAAAATCTGTCCATCAATCTCGCCGCGCCCGAAAAAGTCGGCGTTGAACCAAAATTTCAAGGATCCGTCTCCAGGGGGCACGAAAGTCCACATCAAATTTCACAGAGTTCTGCCCACGACGCCGCGCTCGCGGCGCTCAGAGCGGCTAAGAGAGTGGGAGGGAAAAGTGAAAACTCTCTCCGTCCCCCCGGGGTCGCGACCCGGCCACTCTTGAGAAGTCCACAGAAGTTGTTGTCGAGGGGAACTATTTCCTCGGCAGTGATGGGAACCTTCCCACAGCTGAGGGGCTCCTGCCTGATGAGTTCCAGGACGTAATTGATGCCATCCTCCTCTGTCACGATGGCAGATGGGAGATATTAGCCTGGAAGGCTTTCTGTCAGGCTTCCAGGCTGGTTTTTTGACCAAAAGATTTTCCTAAGATTTTAAATAAGTGCTGTGGTTCATGGACGGAACCAAAGCGGCAGCTTGGAACTGATTAAAATTGGAATCTTACAAAAAATGTTATTAATTTTGAGTCGATTCTGTTAAAGTTCTCTCCGCTGTTGGTGCGGTGACTCATCCTGTTGACTCCTCCTGCGTTCTAGCCTCCAATTAGGAGCCTTTCATAGACCATTTTGCCTCCCGACAGCCGTGAACCGCTGATAGGAACCAAAGAAGAACAAGTGTTCTCGTTCACTGCCACCTGAAAGGGAACATTTGACAGACGTGGATGAAGCAAACAGCCTGAGTCACAGTCCTGGAGACAATATAGGACAAAATATATTCAGCTCCCCGACACTGTGGGGACAGTATTTGTGACTGAGCTGTCACAACTTCCTCCCGACTTTGTCCTCTGCAAGGTTAATGTGGCGGCGATGTCGCAGAGGGAAGAGCTGCCACTTCCTGCTGTCTGCCGTTTCCCTGCCCTCCTTCCCGCCTTTGCAAATCTGTGTTATGCTGCAGGAGATATCCCTGGACTTGACCTCAATTAAAGAGTCTATTGGAAATGTAAATAACTGCAAGCCCGACAACCTGATGTGAATAATCACAAAGTGGAGAGGGGATTTTCTGTGAGGCAGAGTAAACATCCAGCTCCCTTAATGAAAAGTGGGATGGAAAGCGGAGGGATTCCTGCTCTCATTTTACTGTACAAACAAGTGACTTTATTCTTTCCACGTGCGAGCAGGGCCGTTTTACCCCCAGCAAGCACGTCAGAGCGCAACAAAAGTGTTCGGCCGTGATGCTAAGTGCGTTAGCGTGGCGCACCTTTGTGGGAAAATGGTCCTCCACACACACTTGATTGCTAATCAATCACATTAGTGATAACTATATAGGGAGCCTTTTTCTTTGTGTTTGTTTTTGAAGGACTCTGATGTGTAAATGAGCCGCTCGGCTAGCAGCTGGGCGCCGGGCGAGCGGGCTTAAATTACAGGAAAGGAGGCGTGAAAAACAGTTCGGCACCAGAGAGGCCACAGCGTGATGGCAAAGTAGCAGAGGAGAATGACTAAAGGAGCAGATTGGTGGCTTTCGTCCCTCCGTGCGCATTAAACTGAAACTTAAACAGAATATTTCACAGCTTTGACTTTGTTTGACGCCTCGTTAACCTTCGCTGACCAGCTGACGGCTTCTGCTTCCAGAGAAAAAGGTGTGGACGGTCCTGATGCACGACGGTCCGGCCGCCGTCACGGTTCAGGGCTCCTCTCTGCCCCGGCCTCACGTGATGAAGTTCAACTACAGCGCCTCGGCGGAGCAGCTCCGGGCCGTGGTGTCCGGGTCGGAGCAGTGCCAGCAGGAGGTGGTGTACAACTGCAGGAAGTCCCGTCTCTTCAACACCAGAGGTATCACACGCAAACCTTCACACGAGGCCACAGCTTGAGCTCCAGGTGTCGATTTAGCTGCTTGGAGCTCGTAGAGGAACTTGGGGCACCGCCCAGGGTCGTCCCAACATTTTGGAGATGATCTAGTCGATATAAAAAGAGATTTTTTTGCACATCAATAGGTTTTAAACGAAAGTTTGGAGATGATGCCGCAGCCTGATGGGTGACCTTGATTGTTCTCTTCCCTCGTTTCTACATCGAGGGCATAAACAGTGTTGAGGTTGGCGCTCCGGGTGCGCCTGGTGCTCCCAGCACGAGGAAAACATGCCGTTCTTTGGCTTTTTAAAAAGCAGGCTTGAACTTAGAATGGCACAAAGGAACATCCTTGGAAGGGAACATCCTTGGAAGGGAACATCCTTGGAAGGAAGAGACAATGTGCTCAGCAAGTCAACAAGGCAGAGCGGCAGAGAACAGCTCCACACGCCGTCCAAGAGTTTTTAAGTCCAGCGTTCCCTGACCATGAGGAGAACTGAACCCAAGACCTTCTGGCTGTGAGGCGACAGCGCTAACCGCTGTAATTACACGTGTGGAAATAAACAGGCACGGCTGGGCGTCACCACTCACGGGGAAGGATCGCAAAAAATCAAAGGATTTGAAGGATTAATGAGGAATCTGCTCGTCCAAATTAACAAGAGGGGCGCTCGTGGTCACGGCGAGGTGCGGAGGGGGGCGGGACCGACCTTGAGTGGTTTCATCCCTGCCATCATGCCGAAGAAATGTAGACGGGGAAAAAGTAAAAGAAAAATGGTCCTCCCTGCTTTCCCTTAATGACTCAAGCCTTTAAATATTCATGGAACTAAATGAAAGATGCTGGGCAGCATCAGTCACAAACTCTGATGACCACTGGCCAGAAAGCCTCTGACAGGCTGGGGTAAATAAAAACCCAACCCATGGGGGGGGGGCATGGCTGTCACAAAACTGCCCCGGGGAGGAGAATCTAAGCACGGCCCCGATCTGAGACCAGAATGTTGATTCGCAGCAGCTCAGAAGCATCAGTAGAACAGTAGCGGCGCCGGTTCTTGAGCGTTTATTGATGATGTGTCAGACGATAGAAGCGGCGCGGAACGACTGACGCGCTGTCCGCTCGGACGCAGCCGCGCCCGGCGAACTCGACCGCACGTCTGAAACAAACGGCCCCGAGGGGGCGAAGCGGAGGAGGAGCGGCGACCACCCCCTGCCTGCAGTTCTGGAACAGGAAGTACATTTCCACTTCCTAATCCCGTATTGGCATTTCAGGAAATCCTTGTGTCAGGAGGTTTCATCCTGCCGGGCCGGGCGTTTGAACAAAGCTTTGCCTGGTTATTTCCCCACGTACCTCTCGTGGCATTAGCAGTGTTAGCATCACAGCTAGCCGCTCTGATGAAACGAGGAAATGAAAACGACCTCCGAACGCCCACGATGCCTTAATTAGCCGCGGCTACGGCAGGTATCGGGAACGTCGGCTCGGCCCGCTGCGTCGCCCTGGGTGCTTCTCTTTTTTTTCCAAAGCCTCGGCCTTGGAGCGGCCATTGTGTGTCTTCAGTGTTCCGGGCTTGGCTGCACCGAGGAAGTTCTGTTGTTACATTATGAATTGAAATGTCAAGTTGGCAGGGCTTTAGGAGCCCCCCGCGCCTCCCTCCCTGATCTACTCGCCTCACAGTGACAGGAGCAGCACGGAGCGTCGCTCCGCTCTCTTCCCGAACCCCGTCTGTGGCGGCCCCAACAACAGTCGCACTTAAAATCACCAACATTCGTGAGTCCCAGATTGGCGGATTCCCCGAGCGCCGCGCCTGCGAAAACAAACAAGTTGATTATCGCTCCAAACATCAAACAGGATGGAAAAACAGGAAGTTTACAGCCGTGCCGACACTTCCAGACAGCCGCTGTGTCTCTTTCCCGCGACGTGCCGACGCAACAATAACGCTCTTGACAACAAACACGCTTCGCGGCGGGTGGGTTTTATTTTTTTTAACGTTAATTATTGGACAAAATTGCACTTACTAGGCTAATTTAAAGGGAAAAAAAGCAGCGGCGCAGCTGTTGGAAACTGTCTGCCGGGATTACAGATGCAGTCGTATGCCAAGAGCCTCACAAGTTCACGAGTTTCTGAGCCGAGCTTCCTCACGTGTGACGCTCCGCCGTCAGTCCTGTCGCCGTCATTTACAGCCCAGATGTTCCCTCACGCAGCAGCTTCTAATGCTGCTCGACTGCGATCTGCGTTGCCTTTTTTTTAACAGCACTAATGAAGTAAGTGGTTTTTTTTGCCCGTTCCAGCACATTTCTGCGGCGTTGCCCCCTCTATCGATCAGCGTGGAGGCAGCTTGACATTTCGAAGGCCCTCATTAAAGCGTCCAACACATATTTATCTCGTCGCACCGTCCCGCTTGTTGCTAGCAAACAGGGTGAAGCCGCGCTGGCGTCGGGCGGTGCGAACAGGGGGGCGGGGCTGGTTTCCTGTTGACGCAACGCTGCACGCGATTGGCTGCTTGTTTACAGGCCGTGTTATAAGGCATGTGCGCTAAATTAGTCAGAGACGCCCCGAGGAAAAGACTAAAGCGTCGATTCTGAAAGCTGTTCTGTATCCGGTAGACGAATGTGAGCCTGTTTCCCAGCTGGTCCGTGGGTGCCAGCCGCATCGTGGTCGTTAACTGGTCGACCTGTTTCTAGCGGCTCAAAATCTGTCTCTGGTTGGAGGAGAGGCGAGGATCCATTGGCTTTCTGGCCGCGGACGACTGTCGATATTGAGCCAATTTGGAGGGGGAGAGTGAGCGAGCCCCCCCCCTCCCCCCCCCTCCCCCGCTCCTTCAGGAAGTATCGATTGTTGTCTTTTCTTATTTGTGTACCTGTTCAGTGTGACAGCAGAGAAAAGGGGCGATGGCGGGGGAACGAATGCGGCGAGAGAGGCCGAGGACGATAACCTTTGTTTTATTTTAGGGCTTTGTCATGCAAATGGCGCCGCGGCCCCGGTGATCTCCCTCCCCTGCCTCTTTGATTCGCCGCTTTCCTTCGTTAAGGCGGCGCCGTTTTGTGGGCCGCCGTCGCTTTGTGTCAGAAGTGAGAAGAATCCAACCTCACACAAACAAACGGGGTGATTGATATGTGAGCGCCGCGCGCCCGCCAAATCCTGCCGGAGCTTAAACCGCTCGCACGCATAACAGCCGCGGCGAGCGGCGGCGTAATGTATGCAGGCGAGGAAGGGACGCCTCAGCGTGCGACACCTGCTTCTGGACGGTGACATGTCGTGTAATGGGCTTTTCCTCGCTCCGCCGGCCTCATCTCCGATGCGGGGTCACGACGCGTGACAGATGATTGAAGCCGGGCTACTTAACCCGGCGGCGGGGGCGGTTGGGGCGGCCTCATCGGCAGTCACAGGCGGCGTTTCGCCAAATGCCAGAAGAGGAGCAAAACAAACAAACGTGCGCGGCGAATGAAAGCAGCGTTTTGTTAAAAGCGACACCTCGCCGCTCCGACTCGGGGCTAAAAACCTGCCAAGGTTCTGCTTTCTTCTCATGTGACCTCTTCTTCTTTAGTTTGAAATGTTCCGCTCTGTGGCAGACGGCAGTCCCATGTCCTGGTGGCTCGACCGCGATGGAGAGAGGCGGAGCTACTGGGGAGGCTTCCTGCCCGGCGTGCAGCAGTGCTCCTGCAGCCTGGAGGAGAACTGCGTGGACATGAACTACTTCTGCAACTGTGACGCCGACAGAGAAGCATGGTACCGTTGAGTTTTTACACTGGTAGAAAGATTTACAAGCACGCCGCCGCCGCCGCCACGTGAGGCCGAATATGAGGCGCAAGGACACGCCTGTAAAGTTTAGTTTCACTTTTTTAATTATTTTTTTTTGTCGTTATCTAAAGACGACGTCTTAATTGTTTAGTCATCCGGAGAAAATGAGTTTTGTTATCGCGAGATGACGAGATAATCAGACCGCTATCAGAAGAAAACAGAAGGTCACTCGCTCTTATTATCAGAGGTCAGCGTCGGCGGCGTGCTGAGGCGGCGCTTCCGACAACCGCAGCGGCACAAACTCAGAGCTCGAAACTCAAGCGGAGCGTGCCAGATCCAGGATTATCCGTGGTTCACCGCTGCAGCGCCGGCCCCAATCCCACGAAGGCGTTGCGTTGGCCAGCGGCGGCGTCCAGGTGAGGGCGCCTCGCCAGAGGTCGTCCATCTGCACGGCTCGGCCCGGAGCCGTTTCCGGCCTCGCCATTGTGCTAACGCACAGACCAATAAATGACTTCAGCCTGTTTTTTTGATCCCACCGTCGAGTTCACTCGGTGCGGATCCACAAGGACGACATCCTGAGACGCCGCCGCCGCCGCCGCCGCAGGGCGTCCGTTAAAAAAAGAGCTACTCAGAGAACTCTGATTGGGTATTCAAGCAAAAATCAATTGCTACTCGTTAGCTTCCAAACCCAGAGAGGAGCAGCCGATGCTGCGGCGTGGGCCCGCCCGCTGCATCTGGGATCAGCGGCGTTTATGATGAATCGCCGCCCACACCTGATATTTCAGAGCTGATCGAACAAATCATCTGAAGCTCTGAAATAAAGGCGGCGTTATGGTTTTAGTGTATCGGGGGCCGGGAGTTCATTTGTTTCCCCGCGTTAATCCCCTCCGACGCCTCCCTCTCCGCTGGGCTCGGTTTGCATATTTCCAGCAGCAGTTGTCGGCGCCGTGATGAATTGCTCCATTTTTAATGTGTTTACTCTGCGTTGGGGCGCTAATGCAGAAGAATGGACGCCTTTATCTGGACCCCCATTAAAGCGCGCAGCCACGAGGGCTCGCCGCTGCTCCTTATTTATTCCTTTCCTCCTCTGCTGCAGGGCTAATGACACAGGACTCCTCTCCTACAAAGACCACCTACCAGTGAGCCAGATAGTGATCGGGGACACCAACAGAACAGGCTCTCAGGCTGTCTACCACGTGGGGCCTCTGCGTTGTTATGGAGACAGTAGGTGAACACCTCGGCCTTGACGGCGGGTTTGGCTGCAGGCGGAGGATTTTTCGCTAACTTCGCTAACGTTAGCCCTGGTTTTTTTTGGGGTCGTTCCTCTGCAGTCAAACCGTCACCTCAAACACAAGATGTCACCACTGATGCCGGCGCAACGGCGCCCCCGCTGTCAAAATATTGGCATTTTCATCGGCTGCGTCTAAAGAGATTCACCATCGGCGCCGTCTCCAATGTGGTCGAGCGTAACTGCATCTGTTCAAGGCCGAGCGCCCGTGTTTAACAGGGAGAAAACTCCAGATTTGATTTTCCATCATTTCAGCGAGTGCCTCTTCCCGTCCTCCCACTCGTGGCCACGTTCAGCTGCTAAGTGGAAATAACTGCCTCCTGGTTTTTGCCAGCGAACGTTCCCACTGGATCACATTTAGACATGAGACTGTGGCCAAAAGAAAGAAAATAATGGGAGGGGTAAAAAAAACCGTGGTGACATCATCATTGAGGCTCATCGGGATGGACCTGGTCTCCACTAATGATTCGGATGCAACGTCGACGGTTCGCAGCCTCGTATGTGAAGCGAGACGAGCTCGAAACAAACCGGGAAAATATCCCAAAAATAAAACCTTCCCCTCCGTGGCCCCCGTCGAGAAGTGATCTGGGCGTACAACAGCCAGGAATAATTCGCTCTCTGAGCTTTCCTGTATTTTTTCTCGAGTCCAGTTCAACTGTGCATCCCAGATAAATGTTGATTAATGACCATATTTGGACGTGAGGCTGTTTTAGTCATTAGTTTAAGGGAATCTCAGTCGGCTGGAGGCTGCACTGTTGGTAAATCCATAAAAAAAAGTCATGAATTGAATTTCTGATTCAACGCAGTGATATTTTGCTTCCACAAAGGCCTGTGATGCAAGCGCGGTGAAATCCTAAAATTCATAAATGAATAAAGCCGCTTCTTTTCTTGACGGTAAACACAGAAGTCGCGGCTTTAATTGGAATGAGTGATCATGAAAACGACATAAACACCGTCGTCGGTTGGAGCGAGCCCGCTCTCAAAGGTTTCTGGCGTTTTTTTACGTGAATAAAAGAGCGAAACGGCGCCTCGTGTGGACAGTTCCGGTATATATTTTAAGGATATCTTTCTATTACCGCTCTAATGTCGGCTGGAGGCGGCGTTGTTCCGCGGATTATTGGGTTTTGGCAGATCTTGGATCGCTTTTGCAAATGTGGGCCGAATATATTTGATCCTTTTTTTGGTCTCTTTCCCTTTTACTACCCCTCGCCTTCCTCTGCCCCCAGAGTCGATATGGAACGCGGCGTCCTTCTACCAGGAGTCCTCCTACCTCTACTCCCCACCCTGCAGGCCGAGCCGGCCTCTGACATCTCCTTCTACTTCAAGAGCAGCGCCCCTTCGGGGGTGTTCCTGGAGAACCTGGGCCTGAAGGACTTCATCAGGCTGGAGCTCACCTGTGAGTCAACGTTGGCGCCCGGTTGCTCGACGAGCCTACGTAGGAACAAGCTGAGAGCTGTCAGGGGTGTTTTTATTATTTGTGCTCCTCTCAGGAAACACTGGCTGTGGTGTCGTTGACAGTTTAATTTCCCCACGACGCCGGCGTGCTGTCAGGCCCTCGCAGCGTGATGTAATCCTAATGACACACTCAACAATGATGTCACGCTGCGATAGGAGACATTAAGAGCGTTGTCTTATCCCGGCCCAGGCTGAAATCCTAAATAAATGCAGCGGCTGGGTGAAGTGAGGATTCATCATATTACCTTGCAGATTTACTCCAGTGGGGCGAAGAGATAAGACGAGACTGAGACTAAAGATTGACGGGAAAATAAACAACGCGCGAGTGCACTGTGTTATTTGGCCATTTATCGCGAGGAAATTGGTGGTGGGGAAAAGCCCCGCTTCCAAAATGCGTTTAAATAAGGGGGCGGAGTGAAAACCTAAATTTGGGAGAAATTGCGGTAAATTGCTCCCTTCAACTTTTGGCGTTTGAGACAACAAAGCCGAGCCTGCGACGCGTGTTGTTCACAAATGCGGGGGGGGCGGGGGACTTGGCGGGCTACTCTGAGCCATTACGCATTACTGCGGCATCAGAGGAATCGTGAAATATTGACGAGCTGTCAGCCCGGCTCCTCATAAATCTATTCAGGTCATCAAATTCTCCCAGTAGCATTGTATTGCGTTGCATCAGAAAGGGAGGACATGAAACACCAAATATCCCATTCTGTGCGTGTGTGTGTGTGTGTGTGTGTGTGTGTGTGTGTCAGCTCCCTCGGTGGTGACGTTCTCCTTTGATGTGGGAAACGGTCCGGTGGTCCTCTCGGTGAAGTCCCACCTGCCCCTGAATGACAGACAGTGGCAGCTACGTGAGGGCAGAGCGGAACGTGAAGGAGGCCTCCCTGCAGGTGGACCAGCTCCCCACCCGCCTCCTGGAGGCCCGGCTGACGGACACCCTCGCCTACGGCTCAGCAGCCAGCTCTTCGTAGGTAGGCTGACCTCAAACTGACGTTTCCGTCTCCTGACAGGTAGCGGCGGGGGGCGCGGGCCTTCCTCGATGGTAACAGGGTTCTCTGTATCGTAATCTAGCGTAACGAGTTTCACCGTTGATGAATTCGGCGTCCCCGTCTGAGCCGCGTGCAGGACGTCTGGATTTACCGAAACGATCCCACTGATGGAAGCTAGTTCTTTTATTTTCCATTATTTATGACACAAGGTCCCTTTTTTCCATTATAGGTCTCGAGATTATTGATTCCGGGGGCTTTTCAGAGGCAGGTCGTGTGCACTGTGGTCAGCGTGACATGAGAAAACTCTGGAAATCACCGCTGGGGCACAAATCTTGCGGCTCAGCTCTCAAAAGTCTCCAATCTGCCTTCCCGTAAGAGGTTTCAGGGAATTCTCTCCACAGTCCGGGTCAGACGGAGCTAAAACCAGAGCCGAGCGCGCTCGTCAGGCGTGCACGGGGATCCAGGCCATAAACGCTGAAATGTTCAATTTTGTAACGAGGAATAGGATTTTCTCAGTGTCTGGAAGGAATCGTAGCCTCTAATGATTGTTGTGATCCAACCGCTTGCAAACGATTCAGAATCGCACCTTTAATAGAGTCTGAAAGCATAAAGACCGGATCCTGAGAGCGTTCCCCGGGATGATCCGTTCCAATGTTCCTCCACCCCCAAACAGAAGGAGAACGCTTCTGGACTAGCTCAATATTCACTAACACTTGAATATGTGGGGTAACAGTAAGCAGCCCATGTTGAACAGAGCCTGCCGTGGTTATCACCCCCCCCCCCCAAAGGCCCAATTCGACCCAGAAAACCCGAAGCTCAAACTAACATTCCGTGCCGGGAAGTTTCCCAAATGCAAATATTCCTCTAAGTGACTGAAAGGAAGCTCGTCGCTCAGGCGGGGAAACGAGGGAGCGTTTGTTAGGGATGAATGAAGCCGTAGAACCCGGGTCTGTGAAAGAGAACAGAGCCGGCGTGTGAATGAGGCTGCAGACTGGTCCATTTAAAGTCATTCAACCATATTAACATAGGATCTCTTACAGAGAAGAGAAATTATCGAAGCCTCCAACAGTTCATTACAGCTCTGACTATCAGAGTGCTGCAGAGTTGGAAAGAATAGCAACCTGTAATCCACAGAGAAGATCCACTGTGTTCTATTATGTTGCCATTATTACTGGAGCTGCTCTCTCCTCTCCTCCTCTGACATTTTGAATGTCTCCTTAATAATACACCACCCTCTGGAGGGGAACAGCGCCGCCGTTAAAAAGTGGGCTTCCTTCATGTGCTCTCAAATTTCAGGCCTTAGCTCATGCAGTTATGGATCATTTGCTTTAAGAAATAATTTATCAGCTGAAAATGACGAATGGAGGGAAGGATCCTCGGCGGACCTTGCAAACAAACTTGTCATTAGCTGAGGATTTCATTGTTCCGTGGGCCGCCGCTAAAAGGGGCCGGTTTCAAGTTTTTAAGGAAGGAACCGATTTTGGTGACGTTTGTGACACTTTAAAAGGAGCCGCTTGCTCGCAGCTAATAATAATAATAGTGATAAACTTTTAAAATAGGTTCTGTGAAAATACTGCTTTTACTGGCATTGGAATTTTTTTTTTTTTGGAAAACAAAAAGGTTCAGGGTTCACAGCCCGGCTCCACCAAAGCCCACGTCCACAGAGATCTGACAAACATGCGATAACATCCGTTCTCCTGACGCCGCCTGTGAAACCCTCCCCCGACGTCAGCGCAGATAACGCCCGTCGCATCCGTCCCAAGACGGTTCGTCGTCAGCTCTAACTCTGTGAGACAGGACGCCGTTGTGAAGGATAATGGAATGGCGAACGGCGCTACGCCGGATGAAATGTTTAATTCCTCACCTACGGGGATGGTTCCTGTTGAGACGGTTCCCAGCAGCAGCTCTCACCCGCCCGCACCAGGAAGGGGTTGTTTCAAAGCTCCTCTGTTCTTTAAATGAAGGTGTTGGGTCGTCTGGGTTTACGGAATGGTGCTGACCAACTGTAGCCGTCCAAATCTACCCAAAACTGCCACGCAGGGCCCCGTGGCGGCCGCCTTCCTGTCAGTAGTTTTACTGCCCTTTTGATCATCTGGGGTCAGAGCAGGAAGTTGAGGGCATCTGGTTTCCAATTGGGCTCTTGTTTTTTCCAAACCCGTCCAGGTTTCAGTAACCCTCCCCATTTCAGAGCAGCCTGCAGAAGTCAGCGTCTTCGTCAAGAGCCGGAAAACCACTTTAACGTCAGTCTTTTCGGTGCTCGATGAAAGAAGATCAATGCGGCAGCACAGGCGCGTGTTTGCGTGCGCGGCGTGGTGATGGATCCTTGGCCACACTTCTGCCCGTGATATTAGAGGGGAATAATGTGCAAAAACCTTAAAGAATTACCATTGAAGGTGTCAAAGAGGACGGGAAAAGAAGAGAAAGGAGACCATGATGATGATGATGATGATGAAGTCTGTAGATGGATGAAGTGTGCTGGGATTTGACAGAAATTGCGGAGGCTGTTTTAGAGCCACTTGCCCCGTAGTTTACTTCTTATCGAGGTTTTTGCGTGCCTGGATGTTACTGGCTTGGCCCAGATGCAGAGTGGAATTAAGCAAATGTTTGTCGTAAATCCTCATCATCCTCAAAGGAGAGCCGTGATTAAATGTCAAGAAGCTTCTTAGATGTGACTAACGGCTTTGCGCTCCTCAGGAGGGACGGCGTCCCAGCAGAGAGGCTTCCTGGGCTGCATCAGGACCTGACCATCAACGGCCTCAGCCTGGACCTGGAGGAGAGGGCGAGGATGACGCCGGGCGTCAGCTCCGGCTGCCCCGGCTACTGCAGCGGCTCCAGCAGCCTCTGCCACAACAGGGGGCGGTGCATCGAGAAGAGCAACGGCTACGTGTGCGACTGCTCGCGGTCGGGCCTACGGCGGAACCACCTGCAACCAAGGTGAGCGCCGCCGTGGCGAGCGGCGCCGGCCTGACACCTAATTTAATTCTGGAATTGATTAGCGGTGATTACGGCCAACAAATAATCAATCAACTCAGGTTATTCCATTACAGCCTTTCAGTGGAAACGCAACTAATGCGAGAGGCAATTAATACTTGTCTTGACACCAGCACCCGAGAACATTTAAAATGCATTAGACCAAATTATCTCCTGCGGTATGTGAACACAAAACAGATTCCACACCAGTCCACCAACAGCGCGCAGACACCAGCAGGGTGAGGAAGCAGCCGGGTGGGCATGGCACAGAGTTTAGAGATTAAAATTCTGGCTGCAGCTCAGGCGAACGCCGCTGCACTATTTGCACAGTTTCCCCGACGATATGAGTGGCACCCGGGTGAGGAAATAGCTAATCTGACTGCTGCTCAAGAAACACTCCAGGCTTATCGCAGCATGGATCTTGGCACACAGTAATAAAGAGAACTGAGCTCTTACTTTAGATTTTGACCATGGAGCAGGCCTGCTTCAGAAGCTGGGAGTTACACCTTTTTTTCCTTTTTTTTGCTATCACATCCTGAAAACTGGGATCCAAGAATGAGTTTGCAGCTGAGGAAACCGTTTGACACCTTTGGGCCGTGTGTCCACACCATGGCCTCCACGTGGAGACCTTTACTCAGGACAGAGCTTTAGGACGTGAGGACAGAAGCAGGGAGTCTGTGACAGACGCACACCTTGAGCATGAGCCTGGTTCTGCCTGCAGAGCTCCTGCTGGAGGGCAAGCAGAGTCTTCTTGAGAGCAGACTTCCCTCTGGCTGTGCCCACTGGGCAAAGTGCTACTTTTTAAACTATTTAATTATAGTCTGTTGGTTTTGGCAGCTACCAATTTCACATTATTAGATTTAATGAACGGAGCCTCTGGAGCCTGTGAGATTGTGTTTCCATCCCTTTAATCTTGTTTCAGCTTGTAAAAGGCTTCTTCCTTTGTGCGCGCAGAAGTGTCGGTGTCCTTCGACACCGAGTCGTCGGTGACCTACACGTTCCAGGAGCCCTTCTCGGTGATGCAGAACAGAAGCTCGCAGGCCTCCAGCGTCTCCACGGAGAGCAGCAGCAGAGCCAGAGAGGACGTGGCCTTCAGCTTCGTCACCTCCCAGAGGCCGGCCATGCTGATGACTGTCAGCACATTCAGCCAGCAGCACATCGCAGTCATCCTGGCCATGAACGGTACACACAGCCTCTGGAGAGACGGGTGGAGGGACGGGTGGGGGGGAGGGTGGAGGGACGGGTGGAGGGACGGGTGGGTGGAGGGACAGAGGAGGGATGGAGGGACGGGTGGAGGGACGGGGGTGGACGGGTGGAGGGATGTGTGGAGAGGCGGTGGGTGGGGGGATGGAGGGAGGGATGGGTGGGTGGAGGGACGGAGAGATGGGTGGGTGGGTGGAGGGATGGAGGGACGGAGGGGTGGGTGGAGGGACGGAGGGGTGGGGGAGGGATGGAGAGATGGGTGGGTGGGTGGAGGGATGGAGGGACGGGTGGGTGGATGTGTGGGTGGAGGGACGGAGGGATGGATGGAGGGACGGAGGGATGGGTGGATGGATGGATGGATGGATGGAGGATGGATGGATGGATGGATGGATGGATGGATGGTGGATGGGATGGATGGGTGGATGGATGGCTGGGTGGATGGATGGAAGGATGATGGATGGATGGATGGATGGATGGATGGATGGATGGATGGATGGAGGGATGGATGGATGGATGGAGGGATGGATGGATTGGTGGAGGGATGGATGGATGGGTGGATGGATGGCTGGGTGGATGGATGGAAGGATGATGGATGATGGATGGATGGATGGATGGATGATGGGTGGATGGATGGATGGGTGGATGATGGGTGGATGGATGGACGGATGGATGGACGGATGGATGGGTGGATGGTGGATGGAAGGAAAACCATTTTTCAATCTCCTCTAAAGCTCATTTAGGCCTCGCGGTTCCTTTCATGTCCAACATCCTGAAAACAGCAAGATCTAATTTTCAGGAAATCAAAAGTGGATTTGCATATTGAGAGGTGTGGAACAGGAAATGAGGGGGGGGGCGACCAGCCTGTTTATTGGAGAGGCAGATGGCGGCGTGAATGTAATATCACAGGCTGATGAATGCATTTGACCCCCGCAGCTGTGTTCCGCTTCTCAAGTGAGAGTCCAGGAAGCTTAAGCTGGTTTATCCGGAGAATGAGATGAAAATGCCGACACTTGTTCGGCTAAACAACAGAAATAAGCTCTGCAGTCACCGGGAAGTTCCAGGACAGCGTCCCCGTGCCCCCCCCCCCCCCCCCCCTTCCCGTGCCTCCGAGCGTGCTCCTCAAACATGGCGCCGGTATTCGCCCCCGGTGTGTTAAACCATGGCACCCATGATCCTCAGCAAACACGGCGGGGGGGGGGGGCTCCATCCGCACCAGCCTCCAGCTCCAAGAGCGCTCCGAGGATTTGCAATGAATCACGAACCCCTTCACCTGCAGATGGGGAATTGGAATGTTGACCCGGCCGCTCTGGGCGATGCGCGGCTCCCCGACTCTGTGATCCCGCAGCGCTTGTCTGCGTGGGCGGAACATCGAGTGCGTATTGACTTATCCCGGTGTGGGTG